>NC_071981.1:4422665-4423889 GCF_026283585.1 Hylaeus volcanicus | reverse complement strand
ACACACACACACACACACACACACACACACACACACACACACACACAAATAAATTGCGAAAATCTCGTGGAAGTATACGCAAATGTACGTAGAAACGACGGGACGGGATTTGACGAAGCCCATCGGCGTGTATCCTTTGTATCCTCTGTGATTTGATCGCACGAACGATGTTGGATGCGTCGCGTTTCAGTCGTGATTCGGTAATGTATTTTTATGTACTCGGCCAGAGCGAAACGGTGAGTGTCTCGATCCTCGTTCGCCCAAACGATGCGATAAGAACCTTGCGTAATTCGCGACTAGTACCAAACCGCGGATGACATCCAAAGTCTCTTGAAACTTGGCACGAGTGTCCGTGATCTATTTACAGATCGAGAAGAGGAATGGTAGCGCAAGCCCAAGTTCTCTGTCGTTATTTGTCAGAGGTAGCGCGAAAAGAATACAATTAATTTAAAATGAAATAGGGCTTACGATAATATTGTAACAAATTGGCGATAATCTTTTCTCTCTCGATATCACCAAGATGCTGTAATCCCTTAATCGCGTGGCTATATTTTTACTCTCTGTTATCTGTATGAGGAAAATATGTTTCTACTCTCACTCGTTAACGTTAGTTTTATTTATCGGACTGAATATAGCGTAATCTCCGGATTCGTTTAGCTCCCTTGTACTCGTTACCGGATATCAAAGGTGAATTATAACGATGATTTAACCGGAAAGAAACTTGCTCGGGGCTGACTCGCCGAGAAGACGAAAAAGGGCAATTAAATACACACAGAGTCGCAACGCAGCTCAGCGCACAGGTCAGAATTCACTTTGGGACCACGCCTTTTGGGTTGTAGAGGGTGTAGAGGTTGCATCCATGACTGATCAACGCGTTGCTCAGGTGCGTTCACTCGTATACCGAGAGATCCATCGTCAGCGTCCGTAGTCTTGGAACCTCGTTAATAGATGTTATGTTACTCGAGATAGAAACCGATCGATCGGATACGCGATCGACGCTCCACGTGATCTTCTTACCCGAAACCGGCACCGTCTCTACGATAAGTCTAAAAAAATAAAAATAATAAAAATAAAAGTAAAAATAAATAACAAAAGGTCAGTCAGGGTGTAGACTCTAAGCAATAAACGCTCGCAATCATTAGACAGCGCGATGTAACGTCTATTAATGGGTGTCCAAACACACACACACACACACACACACACACACACACACACACACACACA
>NC_071981.1:4406418-4421418 GCF_026283585.1 Hylaeus volcanicus | reverse complement strand
TTGGGTCGTCCGAGTATGTGGATTGAGGAGCGTTTTGACGATGTTTGGAGAGAGATGTTTGGATGCGCGGATGGCATCCATTTCCGTGGAACGCAGCAGACCTGACCAATATTTTATTGACCGACGAGTGGCACGGAATTGTATAGTAATTTCTTCTGTGAAGAAAACCGTGACGAACCGAGCGTTATTCAATTCCATGTTCGGGGAACATTTCGAAAGGAAATTTTACGAAAAAAAGTTTTCAGTTTCTGTTCGATAGCGGGTGGACCTACCTGAATTGGGCAAAATTTTTACTTGGATAGACATGTCTAATGACGAATAAAAGAAAAAGCAAAATGTTTGCTCGTTAAGAGTATTTATTTGATACTCGTAGCACACAATCAACGAATGAAAATGTTGAAATTCGATCGAAGAAACCTCACGACTAATTGTACCTATATTTTTCGTGTCTTATTCGTTATTTATTATTCGAATAAAATTTTACCAATCCGTAGGGCTACCTAACCAAATCGGAGCTCTTGTAGAGCTTTCCTGCTGAACCATGTATTTCGAGCCATTTCTATTGGTACAATTAAATCACCGATGGTACTCGGACCACGTTCCAGGAAGCGTTTCTTCCCGGTCGTTTCAAAGGCTGCTTCGCTCTGCTAGAATCGGATGTAATTCGAGACTTGCAATGGTCGTTAAACTGCTTGTTAAACGTTGTCGTGGATTGGTAACACGTTCTAATCGCGAGTTGTTACCGAGCTGCACAAAATTAGCTGAACGAAGGATGAAAGAAGCGAGGCGAGGCGAGGCGAGGCGAGATTGTAAGGTGTTGTTTGCTCGTATGCGAGGTTCGTTACATATGTGTACACGCGTACGTATACATATAGTATGTATTATCTCTACCCTTCTCCCGTAAAAGGGCAGTGTGCTCGTCCTGGAATAATTGCCGTGTAATATAATAATACCAATGGTTTAAAGAGCCACGGATCTCGAACGACAAAGGACGCGTCCTGGTAGAGCGTGAAATGTATGGTACGTTCTCCTATTAGCGAGACGCCCTTCGAGTACACGGAGTCGACATTGCGATTCGGACCTTTCCTTTGTATTTGTTTTTAGTTTCTCGTAACGATCGACTGTATAAGTTGAATGTATGCTCGTACACCTTGACCCTATAACTGATGATTAATAAAATATTTTATGTCACTAACAACGTAGAAGCGTTCGGTGACCATGATAAATCGACGAGCGTTCATCGACACGACACGACACGACACGACCGTTTCAACATACGCCGCGAGCACCGGAAGTCATCTTCACCACTGCTTACGAATGATATCAATTTTCAAATGTTACTCGAGCTTACATTAGTATTTTATACATTTCAGGATTTTACGCAGATAAATTATAAACGAAAAGTTTTTGATATCTAATTGGTCAAGTATCCACCAAGCTCGTCATCGGATCTCTTCAGCTTCAGGTCCACGATGTAACCGCAACTGTGAACCGAATGGGGCGTTTTCTCTTTCGGGCTGAGAATGGAACGCAGGTTGCTCTCGCAATTTAAATTCAAGGACACTTGTCTCGCGAAGTCCGTGCAACGGGAAAGGCCCACCTCGTAGTCCTCGTAGTCGAACTCTTTGCCTCTACGAGTCTTGACGAACAATAATTCCAGGCTGCAAATGACGCTGACGAGCTCCTCTTCCAGTTGCGGGTCGCACGAAAACGATACCATACCAGGTTCGCAGCCAGGAGCACCTGTCAAGAGTCGATTAATAATCGATTTCACACCTAAACGGTTACTTGTAAACTTTTCGATTGGAAGTATCAATTGTTTTCAAATGAAAGAACATTACGATCAGAAAATTACTTTTTTAATGTCAAGGCTCTGGTTTTAGCGAGATTTTTGGGTCGTTAACGTTTTACATTTTATATTCAGAGTGAGCTAATTATTTATTTCTTAGTTGAACGTGGCTGACAAATAAGTTTGCATAGCCACCTTGGGTGTCCTGCACCGTCTCCCAACGAACCAGAGCTTCCTGTAGAGGTTTGTAAAGCTGTCGTCTATTAGGGCAACACCAATCGGCTACTTTATCGTCCAACTGCGATCTGTCTTCCGTGCCTAGCTGACTCCAGGTTAGAAACAACTGCTTCAATCGCGGCACTGTCATAGAAGCTCATCGTAAGTACGCATCTATATAGTCAGTTTAATAAAACGTGCATTATATGTTTGTACAGGTTCGAGCTGATAACTGCCGACTGACAAGTGACAATATGTGCACAGATAGTTTCGATTAGATTTAACAATTCTTTGGATCAGTCTAAAGGGAATCGAAAAGAAAATTAATACCGCGACTAAAAGAAATTTATAAAATTGACTCGTTCCTTGTCGACTATCCAACTGTAAATGCCTAACCCCTTTTAAAACTTGTTGTCATCACCATTGAATTACGCTTGCGTTACTCATCATTTTTACATTTTACAACATCTTATTTATGGTCCCTTCTCGAAAAAGCGTGTGCTTATTCGATAGCTCGTTGCGTCGATTAACGTTATATAAATTTTCGCTATATTTTATGTTTACGAGTATTTCGACTAAACTGATTTTCTGGCTCGATGGATACCTTCGGGGATCAGAACGAATATCGTGTCGCATATTTGCTCGAAAATGGACTCTTCCATCGATTCATCGACGTTCTTGTTGTTCTTGTTGTTCTTGTTGTTCTCGTTGTCGACCGCGACGGTGATGGTAATGATGGATTTAGATTGCATCGGGCATTTTCAACCGGTAGGGAATTCCTGTCATTTTTCTCGGACAACCAACCAGAGAAAATACATACATATAGATACAAGTCGGAGGAAAACAAAATGTTCGCACAATTGTAATACGTTTCACGGACAACTTCTCATGGATTTTTGGCAAATACAATATTTGTCATTCATTCCGCTCTTGACTGTTTTTTCATTTTCTTTTTTCTTCAATTGACGAATAATTAATTTTATCATTTGGAAAAGTTAAACTAGCATTTGAATTTTATGTACAATTCAGTATTCAAGTTAAACATTGAATCGTTTTGAAATGGGATATTCGTGCAACACCACGTACGCATAGAATCCACCCTCAGGGCCTCCGCAGCAGTAGCTACGTTTTATTGTAAATCTAGCAATCCTGAGGTACTGCAATCTAACAATCCCGAAAGTCTGTCACAAAACGCATCGAAATACAACCGTAATCAACACTTGGTACTTTGTAAACGAGCCTTTCACGCTCATTGTCAAGACTCGAACTTCACTCAAGGTTCGCGTCGCATCTAAGCGTAAGCCTTTTTCACTTATCATTCCAACAAAACCCTTCGTCTTGACGCAACGAAATCTCATTTGAAAAACCGTATAACGCGGCAAGCAGTGCCAATTCGTTAATTAGTTACTCGCTATATTCAACCACTCTGTTCAAAGAGAGTTAGTTTCCCCAAGTATGGACAAATTCAAGATGAAGGACGACAAGTACACGAGACCCGAGCATCAAGAAATTTTAGACGAATTCACTCGAGTTCGAGATGTACGACAGATTCTCTTTTCTTTCTATTTAATAGATAGCGAAAGAAAAAACTTTACTCGAGAAAAGAACAATGTTTTTAATATCCAAGTAATCGATAGGCATACGTGGCTTTAAAAACTTACTGCGACTCTCAAGAGGAAACAGTGAAGATAGAAAACGAGCGGTTAGAAAGAATGAAAGGGAATTTGGAAAGACTATCGAAAGTATGTCTGCTTCTCGAGAATCGATACAAGTTAATAGCGGAAGAAATGCAAACAGAGAACGCGACTCTTCGTAAAACGGTCCAAGACTTGAAGGAACAGTGCAACCACTTGCGTCTGATCGTCGCTGACCGTAATGGCGACTACGAACAAAGTATTATCTATTATTAGTTATTACAATTAGGTTTTCAGTCCACTCCTTACCAGTGATTTTATCTTATTTATTGTACTATGTATTTATTCCGCGGTATCGTTTCTAACATAGCTGTCAGACTACAGGACGAGGTCGAAGTTCTGAAAGGTCAATTGCTGCTTCAACAAGAGAAATACAGGGAAGATGTTGCCTCGCTGATTCACCGACACTCTGACGAGATTCAGAAATACAAAGTGTTGCTAATGAACGCCAAGCAGAATGCCGTTTCCGTAACCTTTAACCTTCTTATTAACATTGACAATTCCATAGAATACGACGGCTAATCATTCAATGTTCCATCTCGTAAAATATTGTGCGATTTGTGTATCATACAGGTTCAAAATAAAAAGAGAGGACAAACAAAGGACTCGAATAAAAGCAACAAGAGTACAACGTGTTTCAGGTACAATCTTTCTATTTCATTATATATATATAAAAAAAGGATTATTAATTAAAATACTAAATCACAATATCGAACAACGAATCGCTAAGGTGGCCAGAGTTGGACATAGAAAAGACTAACAGCACCTCCATGGATATCGAGGAAGAAGTCGTTAAAAATGGTACAAGAAACAAGAAAAGAAAGTTATTTCACGAAGATAACGACACTGCGATTAATATCGTTTAAAATATCTACTTTACGTAAAGTCAGCAAATAAGAACAATTTAATTTTCTTATAAAATTAACTTGTAATTTTCGTTTGTCGACTAACTAAACTAGCAATAGTTTTTGTTTTCATGCCAATGTTCTCAAGTAGAATCTACATGTAGGTACATACACATGTATGTTACATAAGTAATCGACGATGTCGTTAAATTAAGTATCCATGGGTAGCTAAGAAAACAAGAAACAGCTTTTATTTTTACCATTCCGCGGTGTACCATTTAGTTAATTGAGACGAGAAACGATGGAAAATGATAAGATTATTTAGTAATCTTGCGGTTCAACGAGTTCCAACTGTTGGTGTAATCGATCTTGAGGTGTCCGTACGTGTTCAGGTCGAGATGTGGCGGTGGAACTATCTGTACCGTGTATTTTTCTTTTTCTGCATTGGTTCCCATCGAACGATTCTCCGACCGAGACGATTGTCGTGGAATGTCTGTGGATAGTTAATCGTGTATATGAAAATTAGCAGGCACCAATTTTTTCGCCAAGTACAATATTTTAGCCAAAATGAAAATTTACCTAAATCGACGGTATCCACCGAGCCCGGCGGTACGCAAAGGTCGACGAATTCGGACCTTAAGAAAAACATGTCAATAATAAATGCATTTCAAGTTGGGAGAAATTTGTCCTGTAGGGAATACCTGTAACTCTCCATCGATGTGGATTTACTTCTGTGTCTGAATCGTTTATGGTTCCCGGAACTCTGTCTTAATTCTGAAACATCAACAACATGTACGCGTACAGATAGTAGTAAAACATTTGTCGTCGAGTACACATTTAATAACCAGGAGAAAAAGAAACAGAAATTATTCGCCGATTGGTTGAAGACGTAGACGTCGAAATGTGAATCGTCAAGATTTCCAACTGGTATGGCTAATAACAGTGATAGAGTTACGTATGTAGATTTCACCGGGAGAGTAGATAGGTTTACGATCAACCAGAAGGTTTGCTTTCTCGTAATTAATCGAATACTCTGGTTCATTAGTTCGCAGAGAAATACAGGGTGTTTGGCCGAGTAATTCTCTAGCACAGTCGAGGCCATTCTGTTTTAACAGTGTTGACTTTAATCGGTTAGTATGTAGATTGGACGCTCACCCACGCCCTTGCCTCGATTCCTTTTCCTTCGCGTCGTAAACCTTGGATAGGTCGTGATTACAATATGAAACGAGGACAAGGAAATTCCTCGATAGAAACACTCGGTGGAATTTAGTGTTTGGGAACATTCGAGAGATTTGAAAAACAATTTTTCACGTGTCTATTCTATGTACTGTATCATGTACCATATCTCGTTATACATATGTATATCAAATTAACCCAGATGTAATAATACCTACATATGTACGTCTCGTAATGTTCATCCCGATTGAATCGAGTATCGGTAACAGGTTTCGATCAAACATCCGTTTAAACTTTCAGGAAATGGACAGTTGTTTAATTTCCAAGAGAACTGTAAATTCGCGGAATATCTACGTTGGAAATGGTTGTCACGAATAGCTGGTTTGTCACGCGTTGCAATAACGCGACTGATTTCTATCGTGCCCTAGAAAGTCTCTATCGGCGCGCGGCCCCGGCCGCGACGAATCATGCTTCTGCACTTATATCGCGAGGACGCTTATATGCATCGCGCTATTTGACATTCGACGCGTAATTATTCTTTTCAGCGGCTTTCGAGCGTCTCCGCTTTCTCTTATGGTTGTCGAATCGTGCATAGACTTATGACCACAGGAATGATAATACCTTCTTTTCTCGAACATCTTTCATTTCAATGAGTTCGCAGTTCCGTCGTGCAGTTTCGTCGTGATTTCAATTGCAAATGACGAGGAGAGTTTCGTAGTCGTACCTTGTAGAGAAAATAATTAAGGCCAAGCGCCTTAATATCGTCATAATTTCGCTTCGAAATTGTCCTGGAATATTTTGTTTCCCTTATATGCTGCTCTCACTCGTGTTAATCAAAATTCACTCTCAAGGAATATGAACAAATTGTTTACGAGTGCCAATCTACATATACCAAAGAGGAAAAGTACGGCTTCTTTTACTTGACCCGTAAACTGAAGATACGGTGTAATAAAATGTATTAATGTGTATTAATGTAAAATGTATTAAATGTATATCGTCAAACGATAACAAACACAATCTATTGGATCACCCTATCGACAGCGTTCGGCTCGACAGGTCATTGTTCTTGTTCATACACTCGACCATTTAACCTTTTAATCGCTTTTACCGCTCTAGGACAGTCTTGTACATCATTTGGAACGAGTAAAAGAGATACGGATATCCTTGGCGTCCTCAAGTTATTTATATTTTATTTATACATATATTCGCGTATATCACAGAGCTAAATTTTCACAAGTCCTGATATAATTTCCATCTAGTTGGCCGTTAATAAAGACCTCGCCTCGATTCGACGTATACCGCGCTGCGCGGCGAATCTATACAAAGAAAAAGCAATTAATCTTACCAGAGAGAGGTGCGTAGACCGGAAACGGGGCGACGTAATCAGGTACCTCGTCCTCATAGATCGGTTGGCGATAGTGGCAACTATTGTTCGCTGGCCTAGGTGGTCTACAATACAATTCTTCCACGAAAGCGGGTGCGGCGTAGCCCGGTTCTCTCGCCGAGGATGAATACCTGTAACGGATGCCACCATCCTGTTGAATCGTTTAACCGTTTAACCGTTTAACGTTAAACTATTTCATCTAAATGTAAAACGTAAAACTCGGAACATTTTCGATTAATTTACGAATTAAACTTTCGTCTAAAAGAGAAGTAGGATTTCATCTACATCGATAACTAACTATAATACTTTTTTACCATAAATGCTGATAATCGATCTCGATGGTGTTACATAAAAAAAGGCCGCATTGTTTGCTAGCACAGTATTTTCTTTGTTTCGTTCACAGTCTGTTAAATCCAATATATTTTTCATGGATTGCGATCTGCTCGCGAAATATGGTATCGGTGGGTGCAAAGTAGGCCGCGTTGTGTTCGCAAGTGTTAAGTTAACTACATAGATAGTTGTTATTGTTAGCTAGATAAAAATGTCGAATAACGAATACAAGACAAAGAAATGCTTGCTCGTTTGATTATTCGTTAAATGGGATCGCCAACACGACAATAATTGTGAAAGGTATCTTTAATAGATGTTAGTTTCCGTAACATGTCACACAACGCAACGCAGCCATCCAATGGGACACAATCGCACAGGAATTTAATTACCGGAAAGAGACACTTCCTTTAATCGTAATAGACGTCCAACAGCGATCCGACGCCGACGCCGACGTCGACGTCGACGCGGTGCAATGAACCCCCTAGCAGCGTGTTTAAATCGATGATTCGGATCGAATTGCCAGTGAAAGGCGAAGAAAAAAAAACACAGGGAATACATACCATGTGCGGTGCAGTGTTGCGTTCAATTCCAGGGAAACTGAACGGGAATGACGGTAAACCGATTGTGAGATCGACAACCAGTGCTCGCTACATTTGCTCGTCTCGATAGTTGAGCAAATTTTATTCAGTGAAAGGAATACAAATTCCAAATTTATTTATAACAACAATAGAAACAAATAAATCCTTCAGCCACTATCCCCTTAGAGACAATACAACCTCGTTTGTATCAAAATAAACTGTAGGGCTGGGCGTATATGATTCGGATAATAGAGACAGCAAAAAAAAAAACAAAAAGAACGAACGAAGCACCGCTAATCGAAAATTTTTAACATTGTAAAGAAAGCTAACGTTGTCGATGCATTGTTTAGCTAGTGTATGTACTCTTTAGCAGAAAAAGGTTGATAGTTCTTACGAATCGCTTACCAATAATCCGAGTGAGCACGTGCTTCTCGCGACAATCGGTGCGCTGGTCGTCGATGGTGTCGGGACGCCTGTTGCGTAAGCCCAGCGACGCTATGTCGACGTAGGTACGCATAGTTCTCCAAGTCCCACGGATCGACATAGTGACGGCTGGCACTTCCGGAGCTGCAAGCGTCTCCGGAGCTGCCACCGGAAGTCGAGCGTTGGGAACCCATCGAGTCCCAATATATCGAGGATTCTGCAGCTGGCATTTTCATGGCGCAGTTCTTTCGCTCGCCGAAATAGTGAAAAGCTTTTTTTGTTATTTTAACACCTATATTATCTTGTTTTTGAATCGCTAAAAACTAAACTGCTCTTCTCTTTCTCTCGGCTCAACAAACCATTCGATAGAGTTATTTAAGATTATCTGAATAATCGAAATATTTTAACCGATCAAGACTCGAACACGGTCAAACGTTCTGAAACAATCGAATCTTATCGAATATCTATACATATCTAGTACATAGTGCAAACTATAAAAATACTGTTAGAGTCTACATGTTACTGAATATAATTGAACACTTGGTTAACGATATCTTAATTTAGAGGAGAAACGACTCATCGATTTAAAAACAAAGAACAGATAGTTTGGTTTGTCGTTGGCTAGAAACACCTTTTTCAAATATTTCACACACGAAAGCACCACCGAACAATGTGTCCCCACAATCTCTAAATTTGTCGAGTTTCAATACTTTTTCGAGCGCGCTTGTCAACTTCCGGTTGGTAGAAGCGACTCATTGTGCGCGCCGCGAGCACAATTCTGCTTCTGTAATCGTTCCAGGTACCACGAGCGACGGTTCACTGTTTTCCTCTCCTACTACCAACCAGGTAGACGGTGTGCCGATCTCTTCAAATACAAGCGAAAACAAAGACTTTCACGTCGTCGTCGTCGTCGTCGTCGTCGTCGTCGTCGTCGTCGTCATCGTTAGCCCCACCTTCCGCTAGAACTAGAGTTTATACATATACACTATGGTACTGCACTCTGCACGTGTCAAATCATAAGCAACCTGTTTCAAGTAGCATCCACTTTAGGTAGTACATCTTATCGTTAGCTACCTACATAATTTTCCTCCTTTGAAAAGAATAGCGTTCTTTCATAGATTGACTGATTTAGATTTCTTCGATTACGAAATTCATCGAAACAATTCGCGTTACTTTTTCTAAATGTCTATGACGAAAGAACCGTCAATGTGACATTCTTGTATCCGTTCGTTACTTTGTTTAAATTCTCAAAGTCCCATGCGCAGCGGACCATTACGCAACCAACTTTCATTGGCCTTTCGTAGAAACGATCGTTTAACTCGATTTCGTTTAATTATATCGAACGCTTGATGTAAACTGTCGTAGTTAGACTTTACCAGACCAGATAATACCGCGGCCAAGTCAATTAAATTGTGCTGGCAGAGCATTTGTGCAAGAAATATGGTACTGTTCGCAGCGAATCAACATAACCGGCCAACAATTCTCGTTGAAGAAACCCGTCCCATCAGTCTTAAACGGGTGATCAACAAAAATGGTCGCACATATCATTAGAGTTTTGAATGACAGGGAAATAAACGGAAGTCACCAGAGTTAGGTACTTTACGCTTGTTTTATTTGTGAATATCGAACAATTCCTCGGTCCACGACGCCAATGGTAACAACTAAGTTATATTGTACGCTCTGTCGCGACGCTAACGTCCCGATACGTGTCTCGGAACGTAAGGAAAAACTGTTAGGAAATCAATTTACTCTGACTTCCAGCGAATAAATTAGCACTGAAGTTAGAGAGCCGATCGCAGTGAACAGAGTTTCGTTCGCTTCGTTTTGCTTGTTACACGGTATCGGAGCGCAGACTATCTCACCTAAACTTAACTTTCCGCTTTTCTTGCCAGAAAAACCTGTTTTGCAATGGAGTTGTATGCCCGCTTTTTATCCACATTGAAGCGGGTTAATTGTTTTCTGGTTTATCCAAGTAACAAAAAATCGATTTTAAGCAAGAAAATTACGTGAAATGGAAACTGAAAACGCTATCAGTGTCGAATCTAATACAAAATATATTTCTTTTGTATTTTTGCTCGCTGTTACTTGCTCGAAACAGTTGTTTAAAAAAATAGCGTCTTTAGTCATGCGTTAAAAAATAGGGTACTGGTTCTAGCTTAACAATTACAGCGTTTTCTATTTGCATTTTACGATTGGACGATATAGTACAGAAAGCAATCTTTCGAATCAACACCACAACTTGAACAAACAATTACATTAAAGTTAATAAGAAACTTGGAGCACAACTTTATAATACAATCTAAAAGAGACTTACTTCACGAAAGAATCCGAAATTGGAACAACTCTGTGCGTAACGATCTCGTATCGTACGATATTAGAAAGAGACTTGGTATTTAGCTCTAAGTATAAAATTAATATTGAACTATAATTATAATTATAATTATAATTCTATAAATTATCTCTTATTATTATATTATAATAATAATAGATTCTAAATTCAATTAGCTTTCGATCTCGAGTTTTCAGATCTGCTTCTCTCTAAACAAACAGTTGTTTTGTTGAATTGAACAGCGTTCAATTTCAATTTCATATTTATCCCGACACTAAATTCGACATTTTCTTCGGCTTTCTAAGGATTCTTTCCTTTCTGCGTGACACGGTTCAACTCGATCTCGCGAGAAGACACTTGGTACGTGAAAGTCAGACGAAACAAACAGCCCCAGAGCACTCGCGCTCCACTCCAATTACAACTTGACTCGATCGCTAAACGTTTATGTACACTCCTTATATTACGCAAATACAGTCTACACGGGCTATCCCTAAAAAGGACAACAGAGAGCAGAAGAGGAGAGGAGAGGAAAGGAAAGGAGAGTTGCGTCTCTGTCTCTGAACAGTATTGCCTAGAGCCTTTAGTAAAGTAACGCTTATCACAGTTACAAATCCTATATTTTTTTTTCGCAACGCAATTTTCTGCTGTTTGCTATGCCCTTTTGTTACACGTTAATTTTACGTTTTCATCGTCAGATTCGATTTCATTAATCAGGTCGAAAAGTGTTGGTCGATGTAGCTTGGAACATTTCGAGACTAACAACATATTTCTGCCTCTATTCTTTGGGAAACATGGATGCTCCTATTCTTTGCCAGAACCTGAAGATCTTGCATCGAAAATTAAACTCGCATTCCGTGCTGATTTTTCGGAAATTTTTATTTTAGAGTATACGGTAGGTAATTTAATTTTAACGATGGACTAGACACACTCCTTACACTTTCCTCGTAAAGTTCGTTCGTGAAACATGAAACGGTGGACGATGTCTAAAAATTAATCAGTCGGTGATATCTGACTTTTACGAGTACTTTCACAGAAATACTGTCATGAATATACATAGGAGACGATCGATTCGCAACCAGAACATTTTTTTCGCTTTTGTAAAGGATTCTCGATGATCCAATTCACTTCCGGTCACGCAAGTCCAACCTTGCCACACACAGTAATTATAAACGCAAAGCGTGACCATCAAGCTCTGTTTATTAGACAAAAATATATCGCTATTTGACACGCGAACAAATTGTTCGATGTTCAAATCGTTGGCCTTTCATTCATATATATATGATGTGTAAGTTGTAAGTTTACGAACATTACTTTTCGTATAGCAATATCGTTAATCGGAAAGACGTGATTATCGGTTTAAAGTGGTTCAATGCTTATTTTTCAGACTCGGAAACTGTTAAAGCATAAACAATATTAATTTAGAAGTGCTTCATAAAACTTTTCGTAGAAAAGAACCTAATATACGCACATTTTTACAAAAACAATACGAACAATCTGTTGAAAATTTCACTTTGTTTGCGCGCGCGCACGCACACACGCCCCCCCCCCTCCTCCATTCGAAATTTTACGCATCGATGTTGCAGTTACACGCTGATCCAAAAGCAATCGTTTGCTTTTTATACGAGTGAAACGAAATCCGCTACGAAAATTCGCGAGATTATTCGCCCCTTCTTCTGGAATGCAACGTTTTCTTTGAGAAACTCTTTTACCACGGTGCTCCTTAAATTACCAAACTGCCTTTGCCAAAATAATTTAAAACGAGAAATTGAAGATAAATAAAGATTTATTCTAGCGATAAAAGTTGCCACTGTACGTGTCCGACATGGTTCGTAAAAAAAAAGAAGATTATCATTCGACAGTTTAGAAAGAAAAGAAAAGAAAATGCTCATATCTCGTAAAAGTGAAAATGTCATATTTTTATGGAGACATCGTCGGTTCATATTCGCAGCTCGTAGCCTCGTTTACGCGTGTACGTCTATCATTTATAAATACAACATACATATATATATATATATATACATATACACATATATATATATGTATATGTAACTACATGTCTATCGTTACAGTTATATTACAATATTTCCAGTAAAACTCTGATACTCGGTTTAAATATGCCTTCATCTGACCTGATCTAGCAACAAGGAAGCCGCTAAGTCTACGTCGTATTCAGTCTGCTTCAAAGCACCCTCGCACTCTTGTCTGTCTGCCAAGCCCAATCTGTAATGAAAATAATCGACCGATTACAGCATTATTTAACACGTCCAGTTTGGTTACGAAATTCGATTCTATTACAATGACCGTTACAAGGCTAGATTTGTATCGTTCGATTATCTAGAAAGGAAGAAGAAAAAGCGATAATTACCTTACAAGGGATTCTATCTTGGCTTGTCTATCCTTTAGGATCTGTTTCGCAGCTTGATTAGTATCCCAACCAGTTGCCTGCAGCGCAGTCAATATCTCCTGCTGCGACGCATCATTCGCCTCCCTCTGTACCTTCGTCACTTTGTTTGCACGAAATTCATCGTTAAGGGACATGACCAACTGCTGAGACGCGGCAGTCAAGGGGGGGCTCACACCCGAGGGATATGCCGACGTAGAGGGAGCTAATTGAGTATTAACAATTGTTTCGTTCATCCGAGGCGGTATGCCACGCAACGAAGTGGGTTGCGGTATCGTTATACCTTCCTGAGATACATTTGTGTGCGCGAGCTGGAGTAAATTCGAAGAACCGTTGGCGTTGCTCGCTAAATTGGGCTTAATTACGGGACACTGACTCTGCACCAAACAGTTCTGAACAGATTTCATCGGACTCCAAGCTGGAGGAGGAGGGGGGTTATACACAGGAGGTTGTTTCAAGTGAGAGCTAAAGTCACAAGGGTGACTCTGCGCTGTAAAATTTCTCGTTTGAACTGTACGAGCCTGCTGCTGAGATCCGACAGCAGTCCCCTCTGGATAATGACTATTACTTAGATTACTCGAATCAGAGGCAGTTGACGTGTTCGCGGCATAATAGTTTCTGAGGATATTCTGCTGGACAGTCTTATTATAGAGCGTGTTGAATTCGTTCTGTGACAACTGGTCCAAGTTAGGCACCGTTTGCTTTAGCTCTGCATAAACTTGCTCGGAGAACACAACAGCTGCGGGTTTAGATGAGACACTGCTCGAACGTGCTTGTTGGAGATCGTTCTGTATCTGAGTTATCCCGTGGCTCGCGGTAGACAGGACGGAACTCTGGAAGTTACCGGCTTGACCAGCCGCGGATGATGCCGAATTATGCGCGTGATTAATGTTGGTTTTAGACACGTTGCACCGACTACCGAGATTACTAGGTGCGATTTGCAGTAGATTCAGATTCATTTGGGTATCGCTAGAAGCTCGGTTAACATTTTCGTTGATGTAAGTACTCTGCTGATGAGACGCCTGCGATTGCTGCCAAATTTGAACCACCATTTGATCGGTCGCCGTCTCTAACACACGCTGGTCAGGTTGACAATGAATACGCGGTTGTTGTATATTCGTAGTCTTTGACTGCCAGGAATTTTGCACTTTGCTAGACAAATTGGTGGATCTGTGATCGATTTGCGGCGAGTTTGGCTTAGCGGATCGAGGTGGCGGTCTCAGCACTGGTATCGTATTCTCTTGCAATTTATTTACAGACGAATACGAATCGGAAGTTCTCGGATTCTCTTGGTTGGCGTTCATGTTCTTGCTCGCTTCTTTTTCACCTAAGTGCTTCTCCAATTCAGCCAAGAAGGCAGGATCCAACTTCTTTGGAGAGACGTTTCGAGTATCGATGGTCAATTCGTTAAGACATTGAGCAAGATCGTGATTTGATTTTGGCTTGGATGGATTCTCGTTAGGAGCCACAGGTGGAGGGGGCGGTGCATCAGAACTCTGTACGTTTCGACTAGAGATATTCACGTACGCCTGAGCGCCGTTATGGAGGTCCTCTGGCCAATTGGACCAACTTGTCATGGGGGGACTAGGTTTGTCGATTTCACTGTAATGATTTTGAGCGTACGCGTTGTTGCTATCCTCCGAGTCGACGTTCACGTTCAAATTAATACTGTCGTTTCTACTTTCTTTACTCAAATTTAGAGAATAGTGATTTACGTCCGATCCGGACTCTGGTGTAAAGTAATTTGCAATGTCTTTACTGCTACCAGCATCCTGTTGTTCTTGTTCTTGTTGTTGTTGTTGTTGTTGTTGTTGTTGTTGTTGTTGTTGTTGTTG
>NC_071981.1:4390641-4406408 GCF_026283585.1 Hylaeus volcanicus | reverse complement strand
TGTTGTTGTTGTTGTTGTTGTTGTTGTTGTTGTTGTTGTTGTTGTTGCTGCTGATGATTTTCCATGCTTCCGTATATCTGAGTTTTTAAATATCGAGTACTCGCGTCAGGCGGAACCTGACTGTAATACCGCGAATGGGGGAGCTTCATAAACACCGACGACGTGTCGAAGGGATCCGAATACGGAGGATCAAGGTTTCCCGGGAAATTGGCGTACGTTCTAGGATCATCATCATGCCAGTTGGCTTGTTCTTGCTGCCGTTCCATGTCGTCGATAGGTTCGTCGAGAATATTAACTACTCGCCGACACGCTGTCTCCGATTGTGCGATACTCGTGTTGATCATTTCTTCGGGGGATAAATCTATCAGACTGCCCTCCTGACTACTGTTCGCAGCCGATGCATTTGTCGATTTTACCGGGCTAGCTCGTATATCATTCTGAAATTTCGTATAATTAAATTGCTTCCGTGACCGTGGTGTTCCGCTGAAAAATTTCTTTTTTAGATGGCTGTCCGGGGCAGTTGCAACCCCTACGACATCGGGTGGCTCCATGGGATTTCTCAGATAAACGTCGTCTATATAGATAGGGCTGCCCCAACTTTTTCCAAATGGTGCACCATGACCGGTATGGATAAAGGAATTTTCCAACGGTTTACTGATGTCTTCCGGCTGCTTACGTCTCATGGGATCGACTAAGCAGCGGGGAAAGAAACCTATTTGGAAAGTTCGTTGGTTTTGGCCCTTCCACCAATAATTTTCAGGCCGACCATCTAAAATAACTATTTGGTCACCTTGTTCGATATTCATTTTGTCAGTTTCTTCGAAATGATTCACGGCTTTCATTACGGTCGGTACCATTCCTGTAAGGGATGTTCGGAGAAAAGCAAACGTCGGTCTTTCGGGAGGTTCCCGAGCCCAACAACGCAACATTAGTTGGTACATGACTGGTGGCGTTGCTTCCGGTTCATGCAACCGTTCGCCTTCTCTATCGATCTTTCGTAGAATTTCGGACCCGTTTAGACCAACCCATGGCTCTTCGCCAAACGTAAGCATTTCCCACAACGTTACTCCAAACATCCAAACATCAGACGCGTGGCTGAATTGACGTGCTTTTAACGATTCTGGTGCGCACCAGGGAAACGGCACCTTCTTGTGTTCCGTCATAACATAACAGTCTTCCTGTTGAGGCAATGCCCTCATTAGGCCAAAATCGCCAATTTTTACTTTATCTACCGTGCTCAGAAGAACGTTTCTACAGGCTAAGTCACGATGCAGGAAACGTTTCGCTTCCAAATATGCCATTCCTGTGGCAACTTGCAGAGCATAGTTACAAAGAGTTAATACTGAAATTCGACCACACTGTTTTCGTAGGTAGTCTAACAAGGCCCCGAGAGGTGCGAGTTCAGTCACCATCATCATTGGTTGCGATAATACCACACCGTATAATCTGTAAAGAATAATTGTAAAAGTCCATAAAAGAACCAACTGGTAACACAAACTCGTCGCATCGACTATATTTTCGCTAACATACATACCTGATCAGATTATGATGATCCAACGTGTGCATCGCTTGAACTTCGGACACAAAATCTTCTATAACGCTCGGTTGCGTCAAAGCATCTGCTTTTAGTACTTTGACGGCAACTGGTAACGATCTACCAGAAGGAGACGTCCATTCTCCCCGTCTAACCACACCAAAACTACCATCCCCCAGTTTAGCTGATAGCGTTACATCCTTATCTTGAATAAGGCATGTCAGCACCGTAGAACCTTCGACTGGTTGCGACGATCTTTTGTTGGTTTTCGTGCTACCGCCAGGTCTAATTTTCGTAATCAAGCTTTTCTTCCATTGCGTGTTTCTTTTTTTTTTAACAGCATCTAATAATCGCCTGATACCTGGTTTTCCTAAACCTATCTTTTCCAAATCTTCCGGTTGTACGTAATCAAAGTGATGTAATCTCGTGACTTGTAAATCATCCCGTATCCTTGTGAAAAACTGGGAAAGTTGAACGTCGTGCAGCAGTTCTTGCAGCCAATCGGTCCCCTCATCTTCAGCCATGTTTGGTTATTCTACGACTCTGTAGGAAGAAAGTCGTTAAAATTTAGTAGTCAGTTTTAATTTGTTGTAAATATATAATAAATCCGATTTAAAAGTAAAGAAAACAATTGCACAGAATCGCTTTTACTTAAATGCTGGAAGCTTTTCAAAAAAGAGGCACAAACGTTACACGATAATTAACATAGTTTAATTAACACTCGAAGAGTTCTTATATACAAAACAGCTAACACAAAATGATTGGGTAAGTGTGTAGCACGATACAAATATGGTAATTATCGTTCAGTACCGTCTCCCCTCGAACAGGAAATGAAATAATGTTTGGCTGCGAGGAGGAACACTGCTAGCACATGCCATACCAAGCATTGCTCTGTGTGTGCACAAAAGCCAGGCATGTATCAGGAGATATCTCTATAACGGTGTACCGTGATATAGTATTTAGAAGACTTAACATGTATATTTTCCAATACTGACATTTGTACGACATGCTGTTATGTATATTTTACATAATTGTACATAAAACTAATAATAAGAAAAAGTCACCTTTTTAACGAAGAAAGAGCAGCAACGGTGGCAGTTAGGTTTCCATTCTGTCGTCGAGTTTGTTTATCTTCCGATGGGGAAACTCTATCCGAAGACAAACGGGACGAAATTCGAACGGAATCATCGCCACTCGAGACTCTGCATTTTTTCCTCCTTTGTTGTGTGTTTCTCTTGTTGGCCGTTCACGGGAGCACTATGCGTGTGAAAAGTGCAGCAGAGTGCAGTTGAAAAACTGCAATGAGGGAGGAAAAACGGAGACACGACGAGAACTCGCTCAGAAAAAGGAAAAGGAAAAGGAAAAGGAAGAGAACGGAGGAGGAGCGTGGAAATCGCGACAACCTTCGCGTCGGAGTTTCAGTCCCGCAGCAAAGTCTAAGAGACTTTCACCATATGAATTTCTCACACCAAGCATTGTTATGTATCCGACATCGGGAGTCTCGTTTTTAACCTAAAACTCACGTTGATCTCCGATGCACTTACGTCGACGATTATCGAGCGTAACCGGTAGGACGCGCGTCGCTCGTCGCATTTTGCGTCGACCGTTTTTTTCCCGATTTTTTTTCTCGGAATTCACGATACCACGGGACCGAAGGACCAAACAAAAAACACAACCCTCCTGCCTCCGACGGTACACTGTTATGGGTGCGCAGGACCCAGAGCCAAACTCCGAGTTGACTTCGGCGACAGTTGCGGGAAAAGTAGGAAACTCTGGGACAAGGACAGAGAGGGCGATACAACAATTGCAGGAGAGACGAGGACAGGACGATTAGGCTAGCATGATTCTTGTCAAGGATTTTGAAGCAAAGAAGCAATATTTTCTAATAATTCTGGTTTCAAAATATTCCTCATACCTTGGCGCATGCCACTGTAAGGCCCGATTTTGGAAAAAGTGTTTGTAAACAAATTTATTCTATAAGAAAAAAAGAAACCATACTTTTATTATTTATAAAGTTTCAAGAGCGAAGTTGCAAAATCGGGCGTTAGAGTGGCATGCGGAGTGATGTAGAGAATATTTTAGAAAAAGAATCGTGAGAAAATATTGCTTCTTCGCTTCCAAAAACTTGATGAGCTTCGTTGCTGTGAAATCTTGATGATTTGTATGGCAATATGGCTGCCTCACTATCGCGCTTTCCGTTGTGGCGCTGTCGTCGTCTGTTCTGTTGTTACTATTCGTCAGTCTAAACACGATTTTCCATATGGTTTAGATCAGGCATAGCCAACTGTTTTTGTCCCCGGGCCAAATTGGAAAAAAAAATATTTTCACTGGCCGAATAAAATATTAAAATTGAAAAATGTGGCAACTTTTTGAACTTTGGCGTTCATATACAGGCATTCAAAAGAGCAGATAATTCTGAAGGAATATGTCTTCAGATTTGTATTTAAGACGAGGAACCCTATTAGAATCACCTAGTGGATATCGCGGAATTTAAAAAAAGTTTAAATTTGTTGGACAGTGTAATCTGTATACTAAGGGAGCCGCGGGTCTAAAAAGTTGGGGAACTTCTGGACTAGGGTGTATATGGGAAACACAAATTAAGATAATATACACTTGATAATATTACCCATATTTTATTTTATTTTTTTAAAAACTTTGATTTTAGTTTAGTTTTTTTAAAAACTAAAATACATATGTATAAGAAAATGATGATAAAATGATTGTTACACAAAATGATCTAATATGCAAGAAAGAATTGACAAATATCAGGGAGGTATAAATTATTTATTGTATTACATGCGTTTGTTCAGTGTATCATACTTGTCATTTTATAAAATAAAAATAATAACAGGAAAGATTAGATTTTACATTTACTATTGTTATATTTGATTATTAATAACAGCATACAATTCGTAATAAATTGATATATTAAATATTAGTATTGTAGTATGCGACAAAAAGTATGTATAAGGAAGTCGAGTATGTAAAATTGGCAAGGAGCGACTCTCTTTCGTCTCCGAAAAATAAATATTACAAAATACCTAAATTTGTGTGACGAGTGTCAATCGAACAAGTGTTAGAGAAGAGGTGTACTAGAAACAGCGTTATAAACTACAAATTATAGTTGAAATTAGCAACCGTAAACTGGAACTTCAACATGAGCTTTTAATAACCAACAATGAAATAAATATATAGGAATTTTAATAAAAAAAGATAATATTATGTAAATAAATATAAATTTATATATATTTAAATTATCATTATTTAACCTTATTCCTAATATAAAAAATACATTTGTATTAAAAAATATAATAATATAAAAAATAAATATTACTAAAGGTAAAGAAAAAAATAATGTGTAAAATATAAAATAATATCTCGATATTAATCGTATAATTTCTAATTTCTAATCCTAATAAACAATAATTATAAATGTCAAAATTAATCTTACTCCATAATAAAAATAAAAGTTTATTAAATCTAAAGATAGAAAAATTATCGATAAAACTATCAATAAAATATAAATATTTTCATATAAATTTAAATTTAAAATATAGGTATATTGCTTATTTTCCATTATTAAATTTATATTTATAGATGTAATATAGAATTCCAGTACTTCACAAAGCATTTATTAGAATCATTTACAATCATTTGCAAAGGTGCATTTTACTACTACACTTTTACCATTTATTCTCTTTCAGTAAGACTTATATTTCATTATGCGTATGCTTTTGTCTATCTTATTACGTTCATACTAGCTATACCTACTTTTTTCATCATCAGAAAAGACAATTTGTTCAATCTATTGTAATCAATCCAAGTTAGTTTACACGTACATAATGTTTTTTACCAATTTCTATATACATATACACACTTACTTAAAAGAAAAATGTATGACCGCGGGCATTTTTTAAACTTACTACGATACTGAACCATGATGAAAAGCGTCTTAGACTACTAGCGTAACAATCGCAGCAGAGACGACAGCAGCGCTGCAGTGGACAGCGTGATAGCGGAGCAACCATATTGCCATACAAATCATCAAGATTTCACAGCAACGAAGCTCATCAAGTTTTTTGAAGCGAAGAAGCAATATTTTCTCACGATTCTTTTTCTAAAATATTCTTTATATCACTCCGCATGCCACTCTAACGTTCGATTTTGCAATTTCACCTTTAAAATATGATAAAAATATGTTTTTCAGGAACAAATTTTTTTTTTTTCAAATTTTCGAAACAAACTCTTGATAAGTCGATAGATTTACTTCCTCTGATTACAAAATGCATAATCATTATGTGTTTGTTTTCATTATTGTGCATAAAAAACACGAAAAACCATTTCGTAGTTCACCTATTCTCCGTTGCTCTTCGTTGATGGCGCTAGTTTAGCTCCTGCGCAGCCTTAAGTCGTTGAAATAAGATACGAAGATGTTCTTCATGTTCTTCATAACTTCGAGAAAATACGAGAATATCGTCAAGATAGCAATTAACAAAGTTTAAATCTCTCAAAGCGTAGTCAATTGAATAAAAATTTCTGGTATTTATTTTAAACGATCTCTCTTGCTTAATGGATTGACAGAAAGTGTGTTAAAATATTTGAAAGACAAACAAAATTAAATTATGTTTCACAAAAGACAATCAAATGAATAACATCGAGTTAACAGGTAGTTCTTCTTTATCGACGATCTTCATAAATCTTCTTATCGACGATGAAGAGTGCGTCCACCACAAAAGTCGATAATTATCTCTGCATTAAAAAAAGATTCATTATAATGATAAATTAACACATTCTCTTATCATTTTATTATTTTATACATTAATTACTTCATTTATATTCAAGCTATTTCTATGAAAACTACGTTTATGTTACGTCTATTGCAGGTAGCGATTATAGGTTCGTATCTGAACTTATGAACATGCGTACACATGAAAAAGCGAGATAAATATGTAAAGAATGTAACGAAATAGTGTATGGTAGTGTTATAAAGCTGAAAATCACTTCAATTATGCATTTATATGAAGAATAAAGAGAAAAACATATCAATGTAGCGTATTTCTACGCCTAAACTTTTATGGAACAATTACTTTTGCCGGGTGAAGGTAATCTCGTACTCGTATATAGAACACAGCTTTTTGGATTTTCTTTTCTTTATTTTCTCTTAATCAGACGAGCATGTGTCGCGACGCTAGCCACGCTAACGAACTTCTCTAAACCCTCTCTTTGCTGCGTCTCTTATTCGAAAACGACGAAAACCTCTTAATGCTAAATTCTCTAGTTTAGGTTGGTGACGCTGCTTGAAACTATGACTATATGTAGGTTCCTACATTAAATATATTGGTTTCGCCATCTTATAGAAACGGTGGGAACTATTTTCATTACAAACTTGGGCGTTTCGCCACCGATGGCGCCACTATGGATACTTATGCGCCATCTAGCGGAGACAGTGTGAACTAGTTTGACTACAAACTTGAGCGTTTTGCCATCGATGGCGCCACTATACTAATTAGAGAGAGACAGAGCGAAGGTGCGAGGAAGAGAGAAACATCTTTTCTAATCTCTGTTTCAAACGAAAGAGGATTAATACTAAAACTAATTTATATAGTAATACTGTAGTATAGCGGGAGTCAACCAAACTTCAAACTAAAATAAATAAACTAATTAAGTAGAATAGTATAGTGTGATGTTTCTGCCAGGCTGCGTTAAGGGAGTCATCCCGTGTGACGGCCGTTTTTTTTAAGGTTTTTTCGGAATTTTTTATAGCGGAAGAAAAAAACACAAAGCTTCCAAATTTTTACTATATAATTATACAACCTTTAACTGTAACTTTGAATTTTTTTAAGCAAAAATATAATGTGAATCACGGGACTTATCCCATTTATTCCTACTCCAAGGAATAGGGGTGGAAGGATAACTTTGTTCGTGGTGCGAATGAAACCACTGCTCTTGCTTAATTATTTGTAAATATATTATTAAGTAACATCTATAATATAGTAATGAAAAATCATGTACATTAATAAGTATCGCCGTAATATTTATAATCCAATAGTAAAACACTCAGTTATGTATAAGACTTCGTAGCTCTCAAGCGTGGATCCATTTCTAGAATAGTAGTACCATCGGATCGAGTTCAGAGTGCAGAAAACGTGTGTGCTTCGATCGTGTCATCTTTTCCACTCCTGCCCTAAGGGTACCGATTACGAATACGCCGCGCAGGGTGAGGAGGGCTGGGGGATGGTTTTCATCCCCCATTCACCTCGAACGCTATCGCAGTTCACGAAATAAAGCCAATATCTCTCTTCTTCGTTCGGTAAAAAATGTATCAGGCGCCCTTTACACGTGTTTATACTTAATCTAGCGTGGTTATTGCGGATATTATCGAGATGGCTCGAGTTTCGAGACGCGACTTCCGATCGAGTCTCGAGCGAATCTTAATCGGCGTTATGGCATTGCTTATTTCAAACGTTCTTCTGCAAATTTCCCATTACACCATTTAGTACAATTCCGGACGCAGTGAGAAATTAGCAGAAGACATCTGTAACAATGTTACCTCTTCCAATTTTGCTGGTTCCCAATTTTTCATCTTCGTTTCAAATCGAACCAAGCTAATCGATAATTAACCAATTCCAATCGTTTCTTTAGTCGTGAAACAGCACCAAACGCGCGCAAACAATTCTACTCTATGATTATGTAATCGCGTCATCGACGAATCGGTATGCTCAAACCTAATGTCAAATGTTAAGCTTGCGCGCAGCTGCCGACAGCTTCTTTGGCAATATATAGTTTTTCTGATTGCGTCCAGCTGCGGGCAAGTCGAGATTCGATACTAGATTTCGATTCACGTTTGAGTCTCGACCGATCGTCGCGTGGATGCAATTTTTCGTCGTTTATCGGAATCGAAATTACCATGTAAATCGCTAAGCTAGAGACGGTAGTAGTCGTTGTGTTTCGTACTATTGGCAGTAACGTGCGCGCGTAACGAGGGGAGGGAGTAAATTACTTCAATTTTTTTACTCTTCGATTACTTAATAAGACTAGAAAGGTCATTCACGAGTGAATAACATTTATTAGTAATTTCAATCTTTTCGGTATAAAGGACAAATTATGAAAGAGGATTGGTTGATGGGATTCGCGGAGGTTTTAGGTGGTTTGAGTACAGCTTAGGAGTTATTGAGTGTAGTTGAGAAAGTTTAAGCGTAGTTGAAGATATTTCCGAGGTTTGACGTCGTTTGCTGTGGGCTTGAAAGAAGTTAACGAGCATAGCATAGCATTCGATGAATGTTTTTAATAAAAATTTATGAATTCAGAGTATTCATCAACCAACCAAGATAAGAACAAGTAGTACTGATCAACATTCCCATTTGAAATTGTGTTTTATGATCGCGTATGTCACACCGTATCACGCATCGAGAACGATTTCTATCACGACCGCGCGAACGAACCTGATCATGATAAACCGTCCAACAGTTTTCTACGTGATAAGTGCACGCGCGGCTGTGTGTGGGTAAGAAACCGTCGATTAAAACACCGACCGAGACGAGCAGAAATTTGTTCTTCTCTTGAAAATCCGCAGCTTGAAACGTGAAATGAGACTTCTGCGCGCCCGCCACTTCAAACCTCAAACACTCGATGCTCCAAGGGGCAGAGAAATTTAAGAGCGATGTTCAGTGATGAGAAGGACACCGTGTTGGACCAGTGTACACACACGGGAAACTTCGATGCCTGAATTTGTTCAGTTTTGGAAACGCGGAAGTGGTGAATTGGAGATTTGAATAACGCTTGACGTAATTCCGACTACGGAGCGAAATGATTACTTTTCACTCTCTGTTAAACGAAGGAAAAGAAAACGAATCGAATGGTTGCAAGTGAAACAAACCTCTGGGAAAACTTGAGCTTTGGAACGATCAGGATCATCGATAGTTCCTTCATGTACAAAGGTTGAGAAAGGCAGAAGAAGTAGACTCCTTAAGGTTGTTACTCGCAAACCAGAATTTCTTAAAGGTATCGTCTACTATAGGATTGCACAGCCCGGTATTGAAACAATAATACCGAAGAATTAGAACTGATTTACCAACAATGCATATGAAAACTTAGAGAATTAGGAAGCCTGAATGCCCTGGAGTCGCATCATAAATACGAGAGTATGTTATCTCTAATTGCAAGTGCACCAAAACGTCTCAGGTAGCTATATACAGATCCAGTCCTACCGATAATGTCAGCAACTCATCGCAGAAGTCGCTTGCTAATTCAGAGACGAATCACTTTTAGGCCAACTGATTCATTCTGACGAGTCTGGACATTAAATTTGATGTCAGAGAAATATTCTCGAAGACGATTCGAAGGAAGACGGTATCCTCCATTTTGAAACAACTGATCGTGCTCCACAGGTGCCAATCGGTGTTTCGTTCTACACGAGTGCTAGACAAATGAAGATGCGGTGAATGTAATCAGTGTTGCTCGTACAACTATGTAAAAATCACAAAAGTCCGTTCTTCGATGAAACACGAGTGTACCTCCACCCACAACGACGTTGTCTTCGACCATTTCGGTAACTTCACAACAATAAAAACATAGTATATATATATATATTTTTTTTTTCATATTTATATTTATAATATAATTCATATTTAAATATTTTTTGTATATTCCGTATAACTATTCAACCCTCGATATAAATACCCTGAAATCTACATACGCCTGTCTTTCGCTCTTCTTTCTTCCTCTCACTTTTTACAGGAAAGTCTGGTCAGCGATTGATCCCGCCACTCTCGAGAGTCGTGACAGGGAACTGATTGACCGTATTTTGTTTCTCTTCGTTCACCCTACATGAAAATCGTTAATTCTACTATTTACAAATAGGTGGAGTTGTCGGCTCGCGATTCCTCTTTCACTTTTCACATTGTGTCGAAGGCTTTGAGGATGAAGAATGAAAGGAACCGATGTAGCGTATGGCAATTGCTGTGCTACTTCGACGCTTTGGCGGCCATTGCAAGAGTCTTTGCTGAATGAAAACTTTAGAATTGTTTGAGAGAAACTTGATACGTAAATTCGATGTAAGTCTAAATCATGTTTTGATTAGAAATAAACAGCAGAAACTTTGAAGTGCACTGGATAGTGGGAAAGTAGATTTACCTCACCACCGACAACCCTTACGGATACACCATCCCCTCGTTTCTAAACTTCCATTTTCTTTTCATTTACCTAATAGTGTACAGTTTATAGCCAACATCGAATTGTCCTCGTGTATTTATATATTTATGTATACATATATATATATATTTATTTATTTATTTATTTATATATTTATATCTCATATTTATATTCATATTTATATTATGTATATCCAACTAACCAAGTATGTATAGTAACCGTCTAATACGCGATCGAGTACTCCCCTCTCTCGTCGTTCTTATAATCGGCATACTTAATTAAAATAGTTCGAGTGAAAAATATGTGTATTTTGTCGAGGTTTTGGGTTTCTGCATTTCATTTTCGCTACAAGGATCGTATCCTTCCTTTTCTACTCGTTTCGTTTTTCTCGTACTCCTTCTCCTACGTTTCGAGGTTCCTTAACACGGTTCAAGGTGCACGATTAATTTTATCTACCACTTCCGCGCAGTCTAATACCTAGCAGCATCTCTGGCTTCTTCTCTCGATTCCTCTTGATATCGATATGTCGTGTTTGTCAATAATATTCTGTCTCGACCTCGCTGGACGATTCAACCCCTTCTCTGCCCTGGGATTCTTAATAGATTTAATCATTACCTCCAACATGAGAATGTTAATGGCAATTAGATAAGATTAGAATCTTAAATTAGATATAAACAGAAACTTTTATATGAAGATACTTTGAGCATTAAATAATTTTAACTTTCGCGACTTTCTCATAACCTCGATTGACCAAGTTCTATAAAAATTCCAAGTTTGAGATCCAGTCTACTTTCTATTCCCAGAGCAAGAATAGAGGCGAATCCGAGCATCCAGGGAAGATTTCTCATCTGCCCTTTCTCGCGTTAAAAACTCCCCGAATTAACCCTTGAAACGAAGTGCTTTCCCTCCAACAATGAACGCGAGCCTGTTAAGTCAGTCGTCATCGTTCTGCGCCAACAGGCCCGAATATTCTGTTTTCATTAGCTGCTCGAAGTCTACGTAAAAATAATGATCTGCCCTGGAGCGCTTCGATTGAAAGGTTGATCCAGGAGTCGACCAATTTCGGGTATCGTGACCTTGAGATCGGATCAGGGAAAGCTTCCTTCCTCGGTTAAAACACAGTGTCGTAATAGCTTTTAACGGCGGCACTTATAAGCTAACGTCGCCCCGATGATCTCCCTTGGGAAAGCGCGAACGAAAGTCGAAGGGTTGGAGGGTAAGGAAAATCCAGAAAAAAAGAGGAGACGGAAGAAGGGAGAAGTCCATTTACACGGTCGTTCCTGCACGTACAATAATAGTTATAATAATAACCGTTCGTTCGCCGTCGATACACCTGGCCACTTCACCTCCGACCCCCTCGCTTCTTTTTCCATTTTTACACACGCACAGAGAGTTCGCCTTCTTCTTTTCCCACTCCGTCGGAATTTTAATTAAAACGTGTGTATAATTATGGCTGGAATACCGACGGTGTTCCTGTTTCTTGTGCTCCAGCAAGCGCAACGTTTCGTCTCGTTCGATCCGGAAACATCGCACGCGCCCCCGCGAATGTGGCGGACACCTCACAGGCTCGAATAAGTACTAGTGTCTCTCTTTCTTCTCCTCGATTCTGTCTCTCACACACTTGGGCTACAATTACCACTCAACGCACACAGTATTGGCCCCAGCACCCTTATTTTTGTGTTTTTTTTTTATTTTTTACTTTTTCTTTAATTACACGTCGCTCTGCGTGGCGCCTCGCACGGCCAAGGTGACTCCTCGGGCTCCGTGGCGATTAAATATTGAAATACTGTTGCCATTTCGACGATTCGTAAGAGGGGGGAAAATCTAAAAAATTTTGAAGCGCTGTGCGTCAGTTGATGTCTAATACGATCCGAACGAAACATAGTTCTCAGTATTAAACGTAAAGGGTTGGAAATTTTTCGAGACAGCCTCTTCGACGAGGCAATTTTTAATGCACGTGTAAATAGCTGTAGGATGTGAAGTCCCATGTTCCTCTTTACCATTTATTTCAGAACACCATGCGTCACCGAATATTCCCCGTTTCCTCGTCCTAATCTCGTTTCCTCTTTGATCTCCGTTCAATCAAGCGAAAAAGTCGAGGCCCAAGTCGGACACGTTGATCAATAAGGGAACATGCAAATATTGGTAGACTTGGACGACCAGTATTTCATTATTTGTCGCAGTTCTTCGAGCGCACTCGACTCACTCCGTTCGCCCCAGGGTTTTCCGTCCCCGTGGAAAGCGAACGTAACATAGAAACATCGCAAATTCTACCTATGCAGACAGCTACCACACATACGACGTTTCGCCTCTGCACACATCGCTCTTTCCACTTCCTACGGACGCTAATTAACAAAACAGAACTGGGTGTACAAGGGACATACAAAGTAAAGTAATTGAAACTGATACGTTTAATCGCATCAATATTAGTTTCTCGATGATAATGGCCCGGATTATTGGTCGAATGTTCTCAAACAAACGGAACTGTATTGGATACATACAGGGTGTCCCATCTAAGTCTGGCATGTTAAACATCTCACGTGTTTTTGATCGAACAGAATGTCTGACTTGCTCTTTCGTAAAAATAGTATTTCTGAAATAAATGAAGATGGTAATTTCAATTATCTCGGCCTGTATATTTACTTTGATTAAAACTAATAACAGTAAACATTGACAGTAATAACATTTAGTTTGCTGATATCGATACTAGAGTATCCGTATTTGTAGTTTTGTTACTTTCATTCGTTGTAATTTGTTTTACGATATATGACAATAATATTTTCAACATTAGTTTGTAAACTTATATTCTCGATACTTTTTCAATTGTTTTATTTGTCTATTTTTCTGTCCTCGATGTTTCCATCCACATTCTGCAAACATTTGTTGAAAATATAAAATAATTTTTTAGAACAAAATTTAACCGACTTCAAAAAAGGTACAGTGAAAAGTATGAAATAATTTCTAGTTAATTTATATGAATACGCACTAGCTCTAGATATAATTGCTTAAAAGTATGGGAAAATGCAGTGAAAAGCATGAAATAATTTCTAGTTACTGTATATGAATCTGCACTATCGACCGTGCACTCTGCATTACCGACAGAGTAATCTGCATTATCGACAGAGTAATATACATTATCGACTTTTGCCGACAGGGTAATCTGCATTATCGACTGAGCACTCTACATTACCGACAGAGAAATCTGCATTATCGACCGAGCACTCTACATTGCCGACAGAGTAATCTGCAATAGAGACAGAGGAATATACATTATCGGCCGAGCACTCTACATTACCGACAGAGTAATCTGCAGTATCGACCGAGCGCGCCATATTACCGACAGAGTAATCTGCGTTAACGGCCGAGTACTATGTATTATCGGCCGATCACTCTACATTGCCGACAGAGCAATCTACATTATCGACCGAGCACTCTGCATTACCGACAGGGTGATCTGCATCACCGACAGCGTAATATACATTATCGACCGAGTACTCTACATTACCGACAGAGTAGTCTGCAGTATAGACCGAGCGCGCCATATTACTGACAGAGAAAGCTGCGATAACGGCCGAGTACTCTGCATTACCGACAAAGTAATATACATTATCGACAAAGCAATGTACATTATCGACTGAGGAGTCTGCATTACCGATAGAGCAATCTGCATTATCGATCTTGCACTTTACATTACCGACAGAGCAATCAGCATGATCGATCGAGCCCTTTACATAACCGACAGAGCAATCTGCATTATCGATCGAGCACTATACATTGCCGACGGAGTAATCTGCTTTACCGACAGAGTAATATACATTATGTACCGAGCATTCTACATTGCCGGCAGGGTGGTCTGCATTATCGATCGTGCGCTCCACATTACCAACAGAGTAATTTGCGGTAACGACCGACCATTCTGCATTATCGGCCGAGCGCTCAACATTGCCGACAAAGTGATCTGCATTATCGACTTTTACCGACACAATTTTTGTGGAACAATTCGCCGGATGCTTTTGTAGGCCTGGGTTAGGTCTGATAGGTTATCGGTCGAGAATGCAGATTACTCTGTCGGCAATGTAGAGTGCTCGGTCGGTAATGCAGAGAGCTCTGCCGGCAATGCAGATTGCTCGGTCGGTAATGCAGAGTGCTCGGTCGGTAATGTAGCGTACTCGGTCGGTAATGTAGATTGCTCTGTCGGTAATGTAGAGTGCTCTGTCGGTAATGTAGATTGCTCTGTCGGTAATGTAGAGTGCTCGGTCGATAATGCAGATTGCTCTGTCGGTAATGTAGCGTGCTCGGTCGATAATGCAGGTTGCTCTGTCGGTAATGTAGAGTGCTCGGTCGATAATGCAGGTTGCTCTGTCGGTAATGTTGAGTGCACGGTCGATAATGTTGAATGCACGGTCGATAATGCAGATTGCTCTGTCGGTAATGTTGAGTGCACGGTCGATAATGTTGAGTGCACGGTCGATAATGCAGATTGCTCTGTCGGTAATGTAGAGTGCTCTGTCGGTAATGTAGTGTGCTCCGTCGATAATGCAGATTACTCTGTCGGTAATGTAGTGTGCTCGGTCGATAATGCAGATTGCTCTGTCGGTAATGTAGAGTGCTCTGTCGGTAATGTTGAGTGCACGGTCGATAATGCAGATTGCTCTGTCGGTAATGTAGTGTGCTCGGTCGATAATGCAGATTACTCTGTCGGTTATCTCGAGTGCTCGGTCGGTAATTCAGAGTGCTCGGTCGATAATGCAGATGGCTCTGTCGGTAATGCAGAGAGCTCGGTCGATAATGCAGATTACTCTGTCGGCAAAAGTCGATATTGTAGAATGCTCGGTCGATAGTGCAGATTGCTCTGTCGGTAATGCAGAGAGCTCGGTCGATAATGCAGATTGCTCTGCCGGCAATGCAGAGCGCTTGATCGATAATGCAGATTGCTCTGTCGGTAATGTAGAGTGCTCTGTCGGTAATGTTGAGTGCACGGTCGATAATGCAGATTGCTCTGTCGGTAATGCAGATTACTCTGTCGGTAATGTAGTGTGCTCGGTCGATAATGCAGATTGCTCTGTCGGTAATGTAGAGTGCT
>NC_071981.1:4328790-4390631 GCF_026283585.1 Hylaeus volcanicus | reverse complement strand
GTGCTCGGTCGATAATGCAGATTGCTCTGTCGGTAATGTAGAGTGCTCGGTCGGTAATGCAGAGTGCTCTGTCGGTAATGTAGAGTGCTCGGTCGGTAATGCAGAGTGCTCTGTCGGTAATGTTGAGTGCTTGGTCGATAGTGCAGATTCATATACAGATTCATATACATTAACTAGGTTTTTTGGCAAAAGGAACGGGTAAAAAATGACAAATCGCAAAGAGTGGTGATAATGGGACGACCACCGGGGGGGGGGCATGCTCTACAAGATGCAACAGGATTCATTCCGATTGGTCAATCCATCTGGACGTAATCGGTGACCAGACATTAAAAAAAAAAAAGAAAATACATGTCGAATTGAGTAACCTCCTCTTTTTCGAAGTCGGTTAATAATTGCTCGTGAGACGTGGCCATTGAAATTGATAACAGAAATTGATCAGACGAATTATCATGCGTTGGTGTAATTGGACCTGACTTCGATAACAAATATATGTACAGCAATATGTTGTGCATCCACGTATCATTTTATTCGTGGACGTAATTCGTGTCGTAATGTACAATTGCAACTTTTTCGTGAAATTAAACTGACCGAATGTTTCCGAGGTAAGTTTGAACTTCCGTTAGCGTTTCGATATCTATACCCCTCGAAACCACAATTAAATTAGAACAGATCTGTGCGTGCCACCATTCACAGAAGAATACGTTTGTAGAAAGATCCGTATTCTACATCCAGACAAACCAATTCCAACTATAATCGCAGACCGAACTCTAAGCTCCACTGTGACACGCGCGAAGTTGCTTCGAACTATTGGAAAAGTGGGAGGACCGTTAATGTGAAAAATAGCTAAATTAAAAATCATAGAAAAATCGCACCGTCGAGACTCTGAAACATCTTTCCTTTAACACCACGCGAACTCGCACTTTAAGACCGTCTCGAGATCGTGAAGGATGCAGGTCCCAGGTAGGGAGGGGCAGAGGAATAATCCTGGAAAAGAGGCCGGCAATATTTCCAGGACGAGCGTTTCTATCGAAGATAGAGCACGAACGCGAAGCAAAGTTCCTTTCGCATGGAGGGAAGCGTGTCTCGTGAACGTATCGCTACTTTATGTACAGCTGTTCGATAGGGAATCCGCCACGTTCGCTGGCGCAACGGATATCTCCCAGTTTCACGGCGACATGCGCATACTGTCCCCTCTGTTTGTTCACTTCTCTGCACGACTCGCACCTACGGTCACATATCCACTAAGCTTGGTTATTAAATTACTTTCTCCCCCAATGTCGGGACCATCCGTTAAAGTGTTCCGTTTAATACATGCATATATATATTTACAAAAATCTGTAAATATATACACATGTATATATCTATTTATTGGCATGTATATATGTATGTATAGATTTCGTAGTTGCTGTTGTTGTTGTTGCTTGCTGACTACACGGCCGTCCACGCGTGGCTTGGTCTCTCCACTCAGTGGCATCACCTCGCGATGTACCTGCCGAACATGATGCCCAGGACAACGAAGATGTACACAGAGGCTGAGATGCGGTAGGTCCACGACGTGGCCGTCGAAATGTCGCCGCATTGCGCTGAAATAGCGACCATGCTTTATTCGACTGTTCTTATTTTCTTATAGTTCACAATTTACAACGAAATGCTAATCTAAGTATAAGAAAACCAAAGACTAAGAGAACCGAATTCAACTGAATTGCGTACGCGTCAACTATCGGGTTGACCAAGCATCTATTTGCATAATCATTAATTCAATCGAAAGTGGCTCCGTTATTCAAACATCTGCAAGGAAAACACCTCCTACTGCTACTCGCCTAAGTTTCAATTCCCCAGATACCGAATTACTTGAACTTCTAATTGCCCAAACACCTGACGTTGTAGCCAATCTTCTCTACGATTAGCTAGTTCAACAAAATCTCGACTTTCCCAAAGGATCGCTAATCCGATCGTTTATCTAGATTACGGTGCCAGCTCGTGAATCGTATCGTCGCAGTGGCGAGTAAATTAATCAATTAATTAACGTTAGAGACGCGTTTGAACAGACGGGATAAGTAGGACAAGAGCCACGCTATCGGTGCTTCGTGTTCTGTGTAATTAGGAGGCTCGATTATCTCGTCGATGTCGTCGGCAATGCTCACCGTACGATGTGAGGTTGACTTGCCACGATACTAGATGACGATGAGAGGCTCTCGGACAGGAAGCAAGATGACCCGTCACCGAGAGTTCACGACTTCCTGTCGCCGCGGCGGACGCACTGTAAACGAGACAGTAACGACCCACATCGGTGCTCGCGACCAAGTAAGCTGTGTCGTTTTCGATCCAGGTTCCGTGGCAAAAGTACTCTGAAAGTCATTGCGTTCGTTAGTCACACGTATCAACAATTCTCTATTCACAGGAATAGAAACAACCACGTGCAGGAACTTTGTGATAATTACGAAATTCGTTTGCGACGAAAAGGTGAAATGAATATCTTTTATTTCTTTTACCTGAGGTAACTGTAAATGGAGAAACTCAATGTTACGTCACGAGATAACGTGACCCCATTATCGAGAATCGAAGCACAGGGGTACAATTTCCGAGTAGTTTATCGGTTTCAAGAAAAATTCCGGAACCAATGGAGGAACGTTTATCGTCCTAACGAAAGCACTGAATGGGTTAATCATCCATGCAACGATTTTAAGTGTTCGATTCCGTTCACCTTAAGAGTCGTTTTACGAGCGAGTTAGAGGGCAGCGATGGGACGTGGATATCGAAGAAAAAAGAATACGCGGAAGGGAAACAATCGAAGCGTGCACGGTAAAAAATGAACTGGTTAACGTTTATAAAAAACATTTAAATTAAGAGAAAAATGTTCGTTACAAGAAACATTTACGATGAGAATTACAAGGTAGTTTTTTTCTGATACGTTTCTATGGACACTCCGAAGAGACAGCTGTTAGAGGGGAAAAAAGTTGGACTGTGTTTCGAGTTCGAGTAAGGCGCGAGCGGGAACGAAATAAACGAAAGCCGTAAATCGCTTCGACACGTCGATATCTGGCGTGTTGTCTGGACTCGATACCTTATCGAAGCTGCAAGATAGAAAGATGAGAATTTACAACATCCGTGTGACAGTTCACCGGGTGAAAACGGAAATAAACAACAAAAATTCAGCCCCTGAAGGAGGACATACTTCCAACGAAGAACAAAAATTGAAGATAACAGTTGACTTTCATCTATAAAACTAAACTATAGCAGAGTCTAGGAGGAAGGAAAAATGTATGTTACGTAGAATTGAATTATTATATGAATTTACCACTACATCGTCGTTAATTCTTTGCCCTCGAGAAGCGACTCTCGGTCGCCATTGAGCTTTGAGAGACTGAGAGGCTGGGTAACTGAGAGACGACTTTGTTTATATTAAATTTCGTTGAATCTCAAAGTAAATCGATTCATGAATGAATTCTTAAACTCTTTACGTATTCTTTTAGGAAGTGTAAAATCTTGAACCTTGAAATAACTATAAAATTTGTAATCTCAAAGTGGTAGAAACTTGTATAAAAAATCATTATTTTTTCGAAAGTTCATTTACATCGATTTGGACTTGCTAGTTCGTTCCAACAAAAATGTATAATGTACATATATCGGATAGTCATATAATTTCCAGTTAAACAAATTTGCTTGAAATAAAGCGAAATCAATTTAGTCTGCGTCGCATACCGTTAAATTATTAATTACAATTAATGAAAATGCTTTTAGCGTGCATTTCAAAGGATGAAACGAAACGTCACGCTGCCCTGCTCGGCGAGCAGTCCAATCTTGGAAAATTGTTAACATTAAATGTATGTAATGTAAAAAATTCACATTTAAATATACGAGTATATGTACTTTCAAGTATACCGTGTACCAATTACACGAAAGAGAGTAGTATCAAATTTTCTTCGACGCAGCATTTTTAGAGTGTTTATTAGTCGTGGAAAAGAGCAGGGGAGCCTTTGAAAAGATAACAGAATTCTTATTTAGAAATATGATTTTACCTAAACATCCGGAGTTTGGTTACGAGGTACCAAAATATATTGTGGAATTTTTCCCAAGGTGGAACTACAGCGGTAAAGTGAAACGAACTATTCAAAAAGAAGGAAAAATTCTCTTGAAAAGATAAACTCGCAGGAAGAGGAAAAGATCACGTCGCCAGGCCAATAGGAGCAAAAGGACGAGGCGTCAGTCGTATCGCAGAGCTCGTAATCCAGAAAAACACAAGCGGATCCCTGAGCCGAGTTAGAGCGTTTCGTATCCGGAATTATTTTAGCAGAGGGGAGCGTTGACATAACCGAGGATTTAGACGCTGGAGCCTCGTGTCTTATGACTGTCGACAAGGGGATTGCGTTCCACGTTGCAGCTTCTCCGTTCTGTCGGCGAAGAGAACGCGAATTGGTCATTAAGACTTCGTACAAACAGGGATCTTAGCTCTGCTCGTAGACCGAGAACATCTCGAATGTCGCGAGCCGGCTTCCCAGACGTGATCGTTAATCACATACGGTTCGCAGCCGGTATTTGTCTACGGCTGGGATTAGAATCGTGCCGAATCTACCCACGGCAAATCTACTTTTCGCAATCGTGCGATCGTTTTACTCGCAAATCTCTAAACACAGTGGCGATCCTAGATATAGACGAAACAGGTGATGCTAAACCTTTCGCGAACAGAGTGAATAATCGAAACCTGAACAACCCACTTAGAACGCAACGTATCACGAAGCCCAGATTAAGAAACCCAACGTCTTATATCTCTGGAATCGTTCGACGCCAGATTTCTCAGCGGCAAGATTTCTCGCGCCAAAAACTAGCGCCGGGGGTAAAGGAAACGAAAAAATGCAGAACTTTCCACTACCCATTTGCAACTATGTTCGCAAGCGCAGACACGCGCCGTAAACACGTACAACCTAATAAAGCTACAAACTTTGCACATAAGCAAGCACAGGGAACCACGGCAACCGTCACGCTGCTGACTCCCCGCAAACTAACTATCGCCACTTGCGATAACTTTCCTGGCAGCGGAGAGAGCGAAGGTAAATGGGGAGCGAGAGGCGCGTCTCTCGATGGGAGAATAACTCGACCTGGTGCGGGTAATCCGATAAGATGTTCCTGCCGGAGATGCTCCACCCTCCGTGGATTCACTCGGCACCCTGTCTTATTCGACACCTTGTGCGTGCAGTCATTTCGACAAGGCGGAGGGAGGATGCAGGCAAGACGGATGACAATCGAGGGGTGAATAGGGTTCGAAAGACGCTGACCGCGGAAACCATCGGGACAGAGAAGTTTTGTAGAACGGATCTATGAGGACCTTGTATCAGGTGCAACGGGATTAAAGTAGTAGAATATGTAAGAAAATGGAGTTTGAAATTTTGAAGAATATTGATAGGGTAAAAAATAGACAACGATAGATTGAAATAAACATATTGACGTTTTAGGATTACTTACATTATAAAGAAGGCAACAGAGATGGTCGATGCAGGTTTATAAGTTGTATACTTGGAATAATTTCTCAGTAACACGTACAGATTCGATCCAACCATTAGATTGGACAATAGATGGAATGTTAGGGTTAGACGGAAGGCAGTTAGGGTGCTTTCAGGCTCGAGTAGACCCAGCCAAAGCCGCGTACTCTTTGTCTGGCTGCTTCTTCCCTGTATACAAGGCCTCGCATTGTCTGAAGTTAGGGGGAGGTGACGTCTTCGAAATGTGACAGCGAGAAGGACGACGATTTGTGTCCGTCAAACGTCGGAACCCCCATAACCGGTGCCGTCAATGTTCTCAGGCACTTTCCAGGCCTTCTGTCGTCTCGTTGGATGTCGAGAATTTTTATGTCTCCACTCGATTCGTGAAGGAAACACCGGAAGGAATGACAATGGAAAGCCGGTGAATACGTCAAAGAAAACGAAAGATTAATCGTTTGCAATATTAACCTACAACTTTCCAACGTTTTCGCTCCACTGGGAAATTCTTTGAGACGAGTGAAAAAGAGGATGGCGAACCGTAACGAAGATCTGATGATGATTAATAAGTTTCAATGGACGATTCGGATCGTATGAATATTTCACAAAGACGGTTTCCTTTCTGCGGTGGGCAGAAAAAGTATTCGCACTGCCAGCTTTTTCTGGAGTAACTTTTCTTAAGGGAGGAAGCCACCGTGCAAAATTATCCAGGGTACCAATTCGATGGATCATTGAAAAATCTCACCAGACGGCGCCTCGTCGCTGCAGGATGTGGCAAACTCCATGCGATCGGGTCTCTTGCAACCGATATCCAGTCGACGAACACTTCCGTAACGACATCGTCCTGGAAAAGGTGTCGACGTGACCCTGACGTCCTGCACCTCGGCGACGTTGGCCATGTTCGGCTCGCCATCGACGCCCAATATGTCATCAGCGTTCTCGTTCGTGTGCGAATGTATCACCGACACGATTTCGTAGCGGCCCAAATTGGGGCAATGCCTGTTCATCGGATCCGATGCTGAAAAAATAAGATTGGAATCGTTGATTAATAATATTTTATATTTACGATCCGTTTCACGGATAACCCCTAACATTTTCCCTTTCGATCTTGAATTTCAAGAAAATCCAAACATTTAGAAACTGTCGAGCAACGACAAACAGCCTCAAACGACGAGAAACAATCGTCGGGAGTTGAGACACGTCGAAGACGCCCTGGAAGTGCGATTTGAATGGCGTCGCGATAAACTCCAGGCTGGTAGAATGACTCTCTCTTCGTCACTGTTATGGAATCGAGTAATCGGCTTAAGCAGAAATTGTAGGGGCGCGCCAGGTCTGGAGGACCGAGTTTACGACGGATTCGGCATATGATCCTTTACGCGATCGTAAACGAGCTCTCCACGCGAGTCGATTGTTAAACTCCGACATTTGCAACTTCCACTTTGTGCCATTCGCGTTTCCGTTTCGCTGTGTGTTGCTCGCCCTCATGCCCCCGTCGCGTCGTTTCTCCAGCCAGACGACGCTTTACTTTAGCTCTAAGCTCTTGAAAACGATTTTCTTAATTTATCGTAGACAAAGTAACGAAAGCTGTTGTAAGATTTCTCCAAAGATCATACCGAGAAATTTAATGCCGTAGTGGATCCAGTGGCTGATTGACGCGGAACAATAATCGCGCGATGTTCTTCCATTATAAAAATATACACGCGTAATATTTATTCATGTAGATATTTATAATGAAACATTTATTTGGAAGCATCGAACCTACCGTTTAATTGAGACGAATTCTTGTAATAAACACATATGGTATGAATATTTATGAAACTGACTGTATGTGTGTTGACGTTACTAAATTGTACTAAATCGTATAATATTAAAATTGTTTTTGTTTTTATTACTCATTACGGAGAATCATAATCGATAACTCGTTGTTGGGAAGGACGGGAATTAATACTCGACGTAGCCAAAAATTGTTCGTTCGCCAAATGGAATGTTGCCAGTAATCCTCGGTAATCCGATAAGATCGAAACAAGCCAGAAACATAAATTCGATCGCAAACGGGTGGAATCGACCCAATTGATGCCGAGAAGCGATTCTACGCGGCACAGGAAATCACTTTGGAGAGGTGTTCGGGCAAGCTGGTCAACTCTGATTCCGGTTTCCCCGAATTCGAAACACAAAACCGTCGCAGGATTCCCCAGCGTAGATTTTGGTCGGAACGAAATCAATTGGTCGCTCAAGGCCATTTCCTCCGCCATGCGTCATATAAAACGCAATCCCATTTTTACGCCATACTAGCCAATTTTATTCGGATAATATATAACGAACAGTCATTTATCCACTAGTAGTAAACAAGTTTTTATCAGAGTAAATCTCTGCTACAGGTTAGGTAAATAACGCAATCCTCCGTTGAATTATTATTTACAATTGAAAATTTATGATACGATTTCATGTTACAAGTGCGACCGCTAAACCACCGACCCCGCCGCATTTTAAACAGCGCGAGACCGTTTGCGTAAATATTGAAAGACCTTTTCACGGTGAAGTGTTAATAAATGATCGTAATTGACTTACTAATGAACGTTGTGTACGGCGTTGAGTGGGAGTTGAACGTACTCGAGTTGCATACGTCGTCGGGCTGTTGGCTCCACTCCGACAGTTGCATCTCTATTATGTGGTCGTCCCTCCGATGGAACATCAGGCACACGTATCCGTTATTACTGAAAAAGTAAGTGAAACTTATGGTTGGTCGAATAGCTTGACGTCGGTGTAGATTCACGCAAAGAAATAGACCAGAAAAAAATGTTTAATTAAATGAAATGCTTTCTTTTCGTAAGTACGAATATTTTTCTTGGCACTTAAATCCTCTGGCACTTTCAGTCTACAATTTACCCCGCGCCTTAATTTCGGCCCAAATCCCTTGGTAACTTTAAAAAAGGAGACACGGTATCGTCATAATAAAACTACAAGTTAATACAACTTGGGGCCACGGAAGGCTGGACCGGTGGAGGGGATGGTTTCGCTCTTTTATGAAAACGAGACACGTCTAATAATCGAGCCGGTAAGCCGTAAAAGCTGGCGGCGGCCGACAAGGAAGAAAAGAAAGAAATAAAGGGCTTCGGAGGGGAACGTTGGGCCAAGTATGACGGGAGAAGGGAGGAAAACAAGGGTAAGGGACCTTAAATCTTCGGTCGCTTCCGCGGTCGGGGCAGGATTAAGATTTTATTTTATCAGGACGTTTCTTAACGGCCGCGCGTTAACTTTAACGTAATCCTTTTACGACTCGGTCGCTTTTACGACGAATCCGAGCACTCCGAAGCCGCGGCGTGTACGCCAGTTCATAATGCCAGCTGAAATGTACGCGAGCAACGCGTGTTTACGTTCGCTGGGGGGCTGGTGCCACCGAGTCCTGCTTTTGTATCGCCTTAGGAGACGATCTACGAACCGGAAAGGACGATTTCCTTTCCTATATTACGTTTGCGCGAGATGTGTACAATAAACGATGCATTCACAGACCTGGCCCGGAACTGTCCGCCATATTCTGGATCGTTTGGACGATTCTCCAGCGTTAATGTTTTCGTATTTACCAGTGGAAAACTTTGGAGAACCTGTAACGGTTCGCACAATTTTTCAGGTATCTTCGATGAAACGAATATCACGTTTACATCACGCTTTGGTCCAATGATGTTAATTAAAGTGACCCACAAAAGATAGTACCGAGATAGTCTACGCTCGGATGTCTTTCCTGGCCGGTTATTTTATTCAGACCTTCCTCAAACCCGTTCAGTTCGTTACAGAGGAGAGACAGATACTTTTGCGAGTAACTGTATTTTCCTTACGACCTTTTGCTCCATGAAAACGCACATAAAGCCACGTGTATTACTTCTCGGTGGGTCGTGAAACCAGGTCTCGCGATCGGAGAAACGCGTCCGGATTTTCGGGTTTATAACTCGACATTCTTATGGACGCGATTTCGAGGATTATTGTTATGGCGACAGATCACCTTCCGTTTCAGAGAATGTTTTCGTGCTTACGGTGAATAGAATGGCGAAACTTTCGAGTCCAGAGAACCATTATGGCCGATTGATTTTTTTTATTAACGACGAGCCTTTATCGGGGAAACTTCCCATTGTTGGAGCTGCGAGATATCGGAAATTTTCGACTTCTCAGCACATCTACTTTACGAATATATTCCAGAGGTTCCTCAGGGTTTTACGGTTTCCAGAGAATTCCGTTACGTTTCACGACCCTGTCAGACGTTCTGTGAAATTTTGTATCCCGTAATTGTCAAGGAACTTTTTACTGCGTACATATGTTTGCACATCCTAACGCCATTTATAGTTTCATGAAAATGGAGTTATACAGAGAATGTGCGCTTTTATGTTGGTACATAAAATAACTACTTTCGCGAACTAATGTTCTACTTTGACTCGAATCTTCCTGCTTCCATAAACAATGCCAACTGTAACGTTTTCAGCAAACGTGAATTCAACGTTCATTTTTAAATAAGAATTGAAGAAAATAATCGATATGTAAACTGAAATTAATTATAATTGATAACTCGTTAAAATAGAATGGTGAACACATCGTGTGTATAAAATGAATAACTAAATATTGAATTTCATTTGCTTATGTTACAATATGAGCGTAAAGTAGAAGTTCGATATTTAATTATTCATTTTATACAAACAATATATTCGCCGTTCCGTTTTAATAAACAATTAATTATACTTAATTTCAATTTACATTTCTATGTCTTCGGTAATTATATTTACACTGCAAGCGTCTCTATCGATATTTTCCGATTTACTTCGCTGCATCGTTTTCGTACAAGCCTCCATGGGAGTTCGAAAGCCTCGAGTAACATTGTTCCCATTTTGTCGACCGTTTCCCGAACGTTAGAAGACGCGGAAAATCGTTCGCGACTTCTCCTCCGAAGGATCTCCAGTTTCCAATCTAATTTATGTCCGGTCGTTAGGCGATTCAATGAAAGGGGCACGTTTATGCGGCCAATTTGACGTGCACCTCTTCCACCTGAGCACAAACTACCCTCCTTCATCCCCGATTTCCTTTGATTTCTACTCCGCGCCATCATCGTATTTACTACAGCTGTTCCCCTTTTCAATCTGTTACATTTCTTTAATCCTCTTTCAGCTACCTTCTCCGCATATTCCACTCTCGGTACCTTCTTCGCATCCATTTATTCCTATTTTATATTCTCTATCCACGAACATCTTGCTGGCTTCACTTTGATTTTTGAAATTGAACTCAAACATTAAGACAGAATAAAATGCCGATTCGAACGAGACTCTAGTGCATCAATCGTTTTCCAAAGTTACAAAGCGATCTTTCTTCGCACTTTCCCAAATATCCCTGGACTTTTCAACCATTCCCATCTTCCTTCCAGCACTCGAAATAATCCCATGGCCCGTCGAAATTGGTCGTCGTTCCAGTTCCATTGGAAAATGTTTGGCGCCGGAGGAACAAGCTGAGAAGAACATCCACGTACGCGCGTTAGAACACCCTAACCATAGGAACCATTTACGACGAGGAACGAAGCTTTCACCGCGTCTTCCAGCAACCAGCTACCCCTCGATTTCTCCCTTTTCTTCGTCCTTTCGATTCCTGAGCCCCTTTGGCTCCTTTTCTTCTCCGCCCGGTTAACTATCCTCGTGATGAAAGCACATCAGACAGCGTGCTCTCTGGAGCGTGTTGCGTGCGATATCCGCCGGATGTTGCGGTCGCAACTGCGGCCGCGGAGCTCCTGATCGCCGCTCGTGATGCGGGAACGTTGGATCGAATGAGTCGGGTCGGGAAACGAGGGTTGCGATAAGTGAGAACCGGGGAGGAGCGATGAACTGGTGGCGGCAGACAAGTGTTTCTTGCTTGCACCAGGGTGCCTCCAACCCAATGATTCCTTGTTTGGAGGTCTGTGTGTGATCTACAGACTTTGACAGTCAAGTGTAGCTTCCAAGATCACTCCTAGGAACGCATGGATAGTTCCAATTGGAACTATCTGGGCCTCTGGCTGGGTAGATCTCTGTGCGACTGTTGCGGCAGAGATTAGAGTCACTAACAGAGGTTTCCAGGTGTAAGTCGAGGCTTTTGGATAAGATTTTCTTGAGTTTCGACAACAATGCAGCGAGCTTCTCTGGGGATCAAGCTACATACTGATACGCCAGGGCAGAACTGAACCAACTTAATGCTCTGTGATGCTTTTTCTTACAACATCACTTCTTCGGGTTAATAGATCCTTTGGTATAATAGATTTTAATAAAGCAAATTTAGTTGGAACATTAGGTGTAGAAATCAATTCTGTTTCTCTATGTTCGATTTAGATTTGTAACATTACTTCAAACAAATACGCCTACTTAACCGCTTGTAGAATCAGTAGATTACCCCAGTAATGGCCAGACAACGAATCGAGAAGATGGTAAAGTCGTCGAATAAAAGGACAATCGAAGCACGTCACGAATATCGTACGGGCCAAACGCTGCGCGGAAGGTGTATCTCGTTCGTAGGGAAATAGAAAATTCCTCCTACGAGCGAACATCCCTCTGGTAAAGTCTAGCTAGATAGAAAACATATTTACACGAACGAAGAGAGCGGAATCGTGCACGTTTCATAAGCTTTATCCGTAACGTTTCCGAGCATCGTTGAGAACCACCGCTTGCGTTCACGGGAATACCGATTTTTCCGTTTCCCTGTTTCTCCTTTTCTTTCCTTCTTTGATCACTCGAACCTTCGGCCTCGAACGCCGGACTATCGTCGTGACGAAAGTGTATCAGACGCGGTGCTCCCTCAAGCGAATTGAGAGCGATACCGTGGTTTCTCGATGCTTGCACCAGCTGTATGTTTACTGTCAAGCCCGTGGATACACTTTGTCCCTTGGCGAACGATATCGTGTCAGTCATGTCGCGATAACGCTATTTCGAACAAATGGGAGCCAGCCTTAAAGCGATTTAGCGACACGACTCGTAAATCCGTAAACACCGAGTCACGGAGATTTTTCGTGGACGCTTATTCTTTGCGGAACCTATCGGCTCGAAAATGGCGCTGCTAACCGTTCGACGGATCCAAGAGCAGACCACTCGAAATTACGAGGAGAATTGCCATCGACGTTTAAAACAACATTCGCGACTCGTCATTATCGGATTATCGACTTGCATCGAGCGGTTCGATTTAATGACATCCGGCGCCCCGTCCACCAACCCTCTCGATTCACTTTTGCGACATTGTCTGCCCGTTTCGCGGGAATTTCCGACGGAATGTTTGACATTCATAGGATCAAGGGTCTTGGTTACCTTTGCGTCCACAGAATTTTCGGTCATTGTATCGCGGTGGGTCGTGTAGCGAATAGCTCGGTTAACCATCGAAAATTATAGTATCAATCGGAGATGCATGTCCCTTTTGTTCGGTAATAAGAGAACCGCTATGCGGTGGTAACTAGGGAAGCATATTATCTGCTATTATTCAACATTCTGGTCTCAAGTGGCATCCTTAGTGAGTTCAAACTTACTTATTCGAAGGAAAGTCTGGTATAGCGTAATCGATAAATACGACTGAAAGAACATTCGAGATTGTCGGAATTGGAAGATACAAAGGATAATTATCAGGATGGCACGAAAGATCGATACGTAATTTACATTGCGATAAATTATTTAACCGGAGAAATTGCTGTTTCGCAAGATTACGTTTCAGGGTCTCTATATTTCGGGTCTGCGAATTGATTTCGTGGTTCCGGACGTTTCCTAGAATCGGCCGGGACTCTTTTAAAGGAATTGAAAAATCAGATCGCAGGGAAAGGAGGGGTTCCGTGCGGAAAATACGAAGTCGAAGCTTTTGCAATAAGCAGTGAATATCGAAACTTGGAGTATTCTGCAGTTTTCGTTTGCTATGTAATCCAGAGGACGATTTGTATATTTCTGTTAACTGGTTCCTCACACTCGTGTCCCCAAGAAAAGATTTTTCAGAATCTCCACCTCTTTTGTAGAACGTTTGCGCCGAGTATCTCGCGGAGATATAACAAAATAAAAGGTAAAGAACTATTGATCCGACTTTGGATAACAATTGAAATTTAAATTACAAAGTGAAATATTTCATAACGGAGGAAAGAAATATTACATAAAAAGAATAAAAAATTTAACTGTGGATCGAATAAATGTCTCTATCCAATCCGTGAATAAAATTTTCCTCAGCTCTGGTATCTGGATATCGTTGCTCCTCTGGCCAGATTCTATGCGAGAGAGTTAGGAAACGAGGTTATTGGTAGAGTCGTTGGAAGAGACGTACCGAAAGGACGATCTGATAAAGTTTGGTAAAAGTTTGCCAAGTGAATATGTCCAAGAGCATTAGTAATCTCAAAAACTGTTATTCGACAAATTGGAATGCTTCGAGGTATACCCTGGACGAAGAGTACAGGCGAAAGAGCGTATGAGTTTATAATTTTTCGAAAGCCAACAAATTTAGGTGTCAGAATACCCGTGCATCGATGTATTTACTCGCTCCTCCTTAGGATCGTTGTCGAAAAACCAGGTTTCACTTGCAAGAAGTTGGTGGGTGTAGTCGTATGTACGGTAACCGTGAAATTTCTCAGCCTAAAGATTCCGATCACGTAGTTAGTCAGCAATATACGAAGGACACGTTCACCCTCCCCGCCTTCCTCGGTTGGACGCAGGGGCCTAGGTTTTCAACAGGGTTAAGGATCGAGCGTATGTAGCGTGAGAACTGGGAGGGAGGATGCAGTTGGGGTTCACCTCCGGCACGAAGTAAACAAGCGTGTCTCTTCCTGTTGGCGGAGATCGACTTGGCTGGAAGTTGGACGTTCCGGGGGCCAATCGGCCGGAAAATTGCTCGTTGACCGGAGATCTAGCGACCGGAAGCGCACCTCTCGTATCCGGGCCGATGCACCGGCCGCCGATGAAATTATCCACCGTGTGTACCGCCGAATCGTGAGCCTGATTCGCGCTCTATACCAACCCTCCAAATTTCATCTAATTGACGTTTTTTTACACGCGCTTCTGGATCGAGAGAAAACCAGGGAACGAGTTGGGAATCAATTTGAAAATGGTGCTACGTTCAGTAACTAAATTTTACTTTATTACTCTGCGAATGCTTTTGTTGATCTTCGATACTAAGTAACCTAGTTTAAATTCCTTTCTTCTTTTCCTCGAAGCTAGAGCTATGTGTACATCGTTCCCTGATTAATTTTGCCAATTCAGTTAAACAACAGAATCTTGAAAATTATCGCCAGATATGGAACTCTAGTTATCCCTATAACACGACTCCCATACCTATGGAATAACGCTAGCATTATTTAAACAATTGTATCATCGTGCTGTCAGAGGCGTGCACAAACAAACAAAAAATGGCAAATGCTGGACTACTGGAAATTTGTAAATAAAATGTGAAAGTTCGAAACGGACACGAGTAAATGAAAAATACGCGACGGGAAATATCGAAAAACGGGAGGAAATATCAAAAAGTGAAGCACGCTAAAATAAATACAGAATTCATGATACGAAATATAAAAACGGCGGACAGAAAATGCTATAAAACAGACAACTGCAAAACAAAACGTGAAAGTTATCGCGCACTGGAAAAAAGGATGCACGGCGGGGAAAAATTGGAAACCTATTAATTGAGAAATGAAAGACTCTAAAAAATTCGCGAGCAAAGGTGTAATTATTACAGTTCCTGTCGCAGCATCCGTGTCATTACTCGTGACGTCTCAAATGATCCAGAAATTGAACTTGAGAACGATCCGAAACAACCTATCTTTTGTTTCATCGAGTCGTGCATGATAAATGGGACAGTCTGAATAGCAATTGTAGTATACTACCACTATTTGTACCCTGTATCTACAAACTAGCCCTACACAGGATCGCCACCATTTTCCACCATTTTTCTCCCGCTCGCAACGGCCCAACCATACATTATTTCCCTCTATGTATCATGTGCCACGAAAAAACATCTTCGCCCGGGCGTCGCGGACGAATTCATAAATCGATGAACGCCACCAGCAGAGCAGATACTTTGCAAGCGGACAAAGCCGGTGATATATCGGAGCGAGCAAAAAAAGAAGGTAAAAAAAAAAAATCATCCGTGGGTAACGGTGAAACAAAGTGATATGAGAATCGGCGTGGAAATAGAACAGTGTACAGCGCGCTCGCGTATTTACCCAGACATGCTCGATTATGTTTAAACAGTTGTTCCCGTTGTGTATGTGTGTGTATGCGCGCGCGAATGTTTCGTTTCGTAGGTCCTACTCCTGGACAAAGTGCAAGTATTTACGGGTTAGACGACTCGTAAGTCGCTCCTTTCGCTCCCTTCTACCCCTCGCATCTTCCTTTGAATTCAATAGACCGGACAATATGCATAAACAGAAGCTTTGATCGAGCGCATCGACCGCTTAATACCGTCCAACCATAGCGGAAGTATTTTACAAAAAAAAACTGGAAAGCACGACCGTTATTAGACCACGAAGACAAACACTCGTCAGCAGCTGTGAAGGTTGCGGCTGCATCGCCGTGTCTCAAAGGACGCTTCTAAAGAGAATGCGATCGAGGTGTCAAAAGCGAATGTATAAAATAATGTACAATTCCTTAATCGCGAATATTATAGTGAAATGTTTGAGTAGTTTTATATTAGATTTCGCTGCAAATTTCTCGGAAATCTTTTAATGCCGCGAATGAATTTTCTGCCAACAAGTTCGTACCGAGTGGAAATTTTTCAAAAGGATTTATTATGGCGGTTTCCGGTGACCTTTTATTATTCCGTGTATGCGACCTTAATGGTTAGAAGGCAGAGCTTTTCATTGTGCGGAATCGGCCTCAGCGTTGCTCACGGCTGCCGACGTAAAATGCATCGCGATCGTAAAACCATTGAAAGAAGTTCACGATTATCTGTTTACCGAGCGAACGCGCATCGCGAGCGATTCTCGTCAACGTTGAATGCGTCTATAGCGTCCTGTCATTTTTTATTTGTATCTTAAGGAAATTGTTTCTTTTCGCGGACAGGAAATCGTTTCTTCCTTTCCAGGATTTTAAGAAACATCCTCTTCCATCTCGAAAGGAAACGAAAATTAAATTGGAGTGGAAACAAGCGAACGAATAAGTTGCAAATAAAATCTCAAGCTCAGACATTTATAAAGATTTCAGAGGAGAAAATGGAAAGAGAATGGTCCAGATTTCGACGAAATTGGATTGAGGCACTTTATCTTAAGATCCTGGATTGCGATTGAAACTCCGAAGATGCTTTAATTGAGGAAATTAACTTAGATATTAGTCAGTTTTAGAGTTATATGCTAGAGCGAAACGATGTGTTCCCTATTTTCTTAACGAGGCTTTAATGATGGTACAAAGCAAATATTGTCAAAGCTTTGAATGTGTATGAAATAAGTGTCAAATTCCAAGGATCGTATAGCAAATCACACCAAACTTATTTCAGAATTCCAAGCTCATTCCAAATTTCCCCCCCACACACACACACACACATATATTACATCACGCATCTCCTCGTGGTAAACCCTGGGTAATACTAATGCTGACATGGTGAATGCAATGTGGTACAAAAAGGTGCATGGTTTGCTTGAAATTGCGACAGCTCCGCGAACAAAATTGTGGCCTCGTTAAAAAAGGTGGGATCAAAGTGCAAACTCCAAAGTTTACCGCTCTGTTGAACAAAAATTCAGCAAAAAAGCTCAACAGAATTTGAAAGCCGATGCTTGAAGCTTCGAAACGGTTCATTCTTAGATCGTTACGCGGCTGGTTCTCGCATAATTACGGAACTTCAAAGTACACTATTCTCGGGCGTCCATAAAGTGGTCCTTTAATAGTTGGACGAATTGTACTTTTGATAATTGACGTTCCATTGTGCGTGGAATTGCAGTGGAAACGGAAACACTTGGATACGTCTGGTGGGAATTCCGAGCTGTAAATAATCTGAGGTCGGAGATTACTCGTTTTCCGGTCAGCGTTCGAGTCTCTATAACGATCTTCCAGTTTTATACCGCGGATCGGAATTACTAAGACTGGCTTGGTATGCGAGACGTCGAGGAAATAAAAATGGAAAAAGGACTGTTGGCGATTCAATCCCCAAGAAACTACGTGGCGCCCGTAAAAGCCGAGGAGCGTATAGCAATCAGCCAGATGCGGAAGCTATGAGGACGTTGACGATCTCGAATCAGTGAAATTCATTGGATTTTCCAAGAGCCTGCGTTTCATGTGTCGATATTGCGAGTCTAGAAGATTAACATAGGTCGTCCAAATGCCTATAAATTACAGAGACTAGTAAGGATTAATTATTTACAAAAATTGTACCATCATAGTTTCTTCAGATTTTCCTTAAAAGGTACGTTCTCTGTTTCAAAGATTCCACCTAATGCTTCAAGCTAATGATTCCAACTTTGTTATGTACCAACTGGTGTACACGGTAAGCCTAGGCTTTGAATTGTCCGAACGTATATCCTCCTATCCTCCACGGATAACAACGTACGTAGCTGGGAACACGTTAAGACTAATGACAATTTGGAATGGTTTCCTCATTACGCAACGCCTGCGAGTCTGATGCATTCGTCCTGGAGGCAAGCTCCGCGCTAACGTTGCATATGAAGCCCTTTGTTTGCAGAAACCGACTTGTGACATCTACCAGAAGTCCTTTTCGCTGCGTAGGGACCGACGACGCGTTAATTGCTATCGCAAACGACACGCTTCAACCGTTTCCCAAAGGAAGTTAGCTGATATTTTCCGACTCCTCCAAGACCAGCGCTTGTGGTTATTAACGAGAAACCGAGACAGAGAAGCCAGATTTTTGTATTTCTTACTTTAGACGAATACTTATGAGACTGGCTGTATATCGTACATGCAAATTGTAATTATTGTTGCAAAACAAGTAGCGTATCGAGCGAAGAGCATGGGGTAAACAACATCTAAGAAGCGAGCTGGAGGAGGAAACACGTTCATCCGTTTTATCTGGAAAGGCGAAAGCACCGGAAGTCGAGGTAATACACGGTAACAATGTCGAAAGCGAGCTCACCGAGAAAATAGATTCGCCGAGTCGTTTCGATTCCTCGATCGCGTTGAATCGAACGAAAGTTTTATGCGGTACACTATGGCATTCGGCACGATATATAGTCACGATAAGAACATTTCTCCCCGATAAGAACGCGGTTCCCTCCTGTTGCATCGGCACGTTTCTCAGCGAGCGAGCCATATCGATATCTCGTCGCGGGAATATTTATACCAGCACTTTTCTAATTCAATAACTCCGTCTCGATACCCATAAGTTTCTTAATTCTCGGCGATGCCTCGGACGGAGCTGCAAAAATATGCTCTCCACTCGCCGCTTAATCTTTTCGCTACTTTCGGCCTCGGAAACGGGAATTTAAGATTTGTTTTAAAACTATGAAACTTGAATCGGTTCGGAGAGAGCAGCGATGAAACAATGCGAGAGCAAGCGTCTGGGAAACTTGTAAATTTTTAACGATATCAGACGTGGGCAAAATTCTCGCGTAGAAAACAATTTCGTAGTAACGAGTAAGAGCTAGCCAACAGTTTATCCATTATTCGTCGTATGAAAATTCGGCTTTCAATCGTGGAATAAAGTATTACATCGTTTAAACATGCTTAATTATTTCCTTAACTTTCATCGAGAGAAGATTGAATGTTGGGATTTGACCTAAATCCTGTTTCTTTTCGATGCGGCTACTTTTTCGCAGAGTTATGGCGACTTAAGGCAAACCGTGCATTACGGTCATACTGGAATGAAATCTGATTTATGTTGCCGATATTAGGGTCAGCCAAGAATTCCTACGAAACGGTAAATAATTGTGAAATAATTATGGAATGCAAAGAAAAAGGATAGAATAATTGCGGACTACGTCTGAAATGTGTAGAAAAATCGTGGAACAAGGGTGTAACGCGTCGAGGAAGTATCGGAATAGGCGTGGAATTTAATTTCCTCGAGGAAATCGTTTCAACGTCTGTCACATTAAGTTGCAGGAAGTTATTCAGGTTCTTACAATGCTATCGTTTGCATCATAAATCTCGCAGAGGAAGGAGCACACTGTCGAATATCGATCGTGGCTCGCACAATGGGTACCCGAATATTTATCAATGTACTGTAACCGCTCTACATTATGTTGTACCAGCCATAGACACAGAGTAAAGGGGAAACCAGTTTTGCGCGGCCTACGCCCGCGATTGTGTCGCTAATAACAATTACACGTGAACGTCCGACGAAAGGTTAATCGTTTACATCGCGGCGCGTGTTTGCGGGACGCTTGTTACAGGCTTCCGGTTTGCGAAACGGCCGTTACGAGCGCGAAACACGTGCAAAAATGCTCCTCGTCGCGTATCGATTGGTCGCTGCGGTTTACTTTTTATTCCCTGACGAACTGGGATCTATGTTTGCTGGAATCGTCCTTGGACCGAATGAACCGGCCATTTTCGGACACTCGTTTTTCGAAAAGTTACTTGATCACTCGTTATACGCGCGTTGATCTTGTTTTAATTGGCGAAAGGAGGGGGAGAGAGGGAGGAGATTTAACGAGTGTTTCGTGTAGTAGAAAAGTAGAGGAACACTTTTAATTGTTTCGCATCGAGAGTTTTACCGAGGTAATTACGCGATCCGAAAGAGATACGGATTGCAGGGATAGTTGCATTATAATTACTGAGAAAATAACGGGGGTAATGGCACGAATCCTCTAAGCGACGCACGACTAAATAAAATCTGTGCTTTATCGCGTGCAGAAAAACGCTCCTAACTCACGAAGGACCCGCTAGATTGATCGAATTCGCTGAATTTATTATCCCAGCCAGTTACCAAAACGAAGCTGAGGCGGTAAGCAACAGAGCAGAATATGTATAGTGTTTCGGTATGTCACGAGCACTTTATAAATTAATCTTCTAAGGGATCCTGGCACATACGTGTGCGTTATTTTGAATATTGCAGCGTGAAGAATTGTGGAGAACGGTGATCCGTTATTGGCACAAGGGATAACGTGCTCGGAGTAATTTAGCAAAATGGTGGAACATCTGAACCCTGGTCGTGCATCAGCGATATTACGAAAATTAGAAAGGATTAAAAGCCGACAAGTTACGTCCAAGTTGTCAAAGGAACGACGGCTAAATACACCGAAGCACCACGAATGATGAAGCGGGACGCGCTCCATTATCGTCAAACGTTTTGCATAAGTTATCTCGAGGCTTGAAGGCGAGATCGATCGGGAGGGTTCGATCGAGCAACCAGGAGGTACTGATCGCGCGATAAATCTCCAAGAGCTTCGTTTCGACGGCCAGAAACGACGGTCTGGGAAGATGTAGACGTAGGAGAAACAACTGGCAAGGAGAGAAAAATGAATTTGCAATGATTTACCGCGAGGATATCGTCCCCGCCGTTGGTTATTATATACATGGAGCAGCTTTCGTGACGGGAAGCCATTTTTCATGTCGGCCACGAAGAATACTTACGGCCGGCCGACGTTTTAATCGATCTGTAAATAGCTGGCAGGATGGCCTCGTTTCAACCGCGAACATTGTAATAATTACACGGAAGAGTTAACGGCTACGACACTTGTAACGTCCACGGGTAGCGATGCCCTGGACGACTCGTCGAATTTCTTTTAATTTTCTCATCTCATACGTTTGCTTTTACACGTCACGTTCTCTTGGTTCGAAAAACGCATCCAGCTCAACTTTAGACCACTTACATCGAAGCAGCGCATCTGTTCCACTCGCTGATCGTCAATTTAAGTGGAACTGTTACCACCCGCACCTTTCCTTCTATTTAATAAGCCCGAAACAACAGAGGAGGATATTCGGTCCTCCCGTCTGCATGCGCTCACCTTTCCCCGTGCTATCTATCGTTCTTTCTGTAACCGAGAGAAACTTTTCTCTTCTTATTCCGTGAAATCTTCCAGCCTGATCTCCTCGCGCTTTAATATACCCGCGATTACGCGCCAGCTCGCGACTTTATGAGAACCACCATGCAAGAGTTTCTTTCTGCCTGGCCCTCCAGCCCCCTCGCGCGCACGGAGGAGGAGTTATTCTTTTATATCTTCTGCACCAGGTTTCGCGAATTCATATTTTCGTGACGGATGGGGAGCGAGAGCTAGCAAGAAAATGATACTGGAGAATTGAAGAAGATTACGCGGTCGCCGAATGCGTCTCGTCGTAAACGCGAGTTCCTGGGAGGAAAGTTGCCATTTGATCTTCGTTCGACCAACTCATTGTTTGATGGATGGCTACGCCGATCCAATGCTAGAACAGTATGTCGAAAAAAGTATATAATGAACGAGGAATGCGTGGACAAATCTGAAGTGTGCCAGGATTGGATGGAAAACTCTAAAACGTGCAAAGAGAGTTTAAGTTATTTTTCATTGGAAGTGTAATAGTTCGAGGGAATGAATTCCTGAAGCTAGCATCGAACTGCTCGGAAAATTCCCATCGTTAACTCTTATACTGCGAGGTAGAAGGGAAGAAACCGTAACTACTCCGTGAAAAGGAAAAAGAATAACCTTTGACCTGAACGAAGCACCGTCTGACCATGCACGGGTTCGTACTACTGAAACTTTCAGAGTCCTAAGAGTATCGATTTTAAGCCGATGCACACATTGGACTGTATAATGTTGCCGAAGAAAAATGTAATATCCGTTCACTGTGTTAACTTACAATCGATAAATAGTTTCTTAAATAACAATTTGTATTCGATATAAGACAAAAACAAATTATATGTAATAATTGTGATTATTAAGGGTAGCTATTTCTTCCTTTCTCTCCCCTTCGGAAGCTATGTACTGATGTGACAAGTTTATAATTAAAAACAAACTTAATTAGGAACAGATTCTAATTACAGACCTCTAATTATACATCATTACAAGGTTCCCGCAAATAGATTGTTGCCCTCGCACATTAATAAGGAAGGAAAAGCTATTTGCCTTTAATAATTATAGCGAAAAGACAAGTTATAAACAAATTGTAATTATCTAAATTCCTGATCCTAACGGAACATATTAATCGTGATACTTTCTTTCGCTTCGATGCACTTGAAAATAATATTAAAGCGCACAATTGAACAAATGTATTTGATTTCACGTCTAATTTACCGTAGCGTACTTTACGTCCGTCTAGATACGTTCATTTTCCACTGACTCGGAAATGGACGCCGCCTTCCAGTTGCTTACAATCTTCAACGAGCCACTCGCTCAAACATTTTATTACTCTTCCGTTGTTTCGAGTTGATTGTCCCTCTTAATTTTAAACTTCGGTATACGTTCAACCTCGAAAATTAGGTTTAGTGCTTGCGAGTAGAGTAAAAAATGAAACGCTCGAGGGCATGGATATATATTCCCAGCATTAAAACTGACCCAGTTGCGAGTGGAAAGTCAAAATTACGTTTACCTCGAACAGAAATCAACGATTCACGAACGAAATTCCTATGAAACGTTGGAACTTCTCAGTAGTGCAAAGTAAATCCTGTTGCTCTTAACTTTAAACTCTCATCAGTCCTAAAACTAACTCTGCTGCGGTTGGTCTGAATACTTGGACAGTTGCAGACTTGGACTATTTCCAATAGGCTCAATCCAGTCGTCAGTTTTAATAGGTTCAAACCTTCATCAGTACGATTAGTGCAGAGCGCGACCAACACATTTCCGGAATGCTCCGTATATTGACATTCCGACCTGCGTTCCTGCGCGAAATGAGCACGAAACTGGATGATCCCTGTGTTTAATCCGGCGCATGCTGTTTATTTATGCGAAGCCGAGTGTCTTCGGTACGCAGTGAAAGGATTATCGCGGCATACCGTCGCGATTACACGGTATGTGCCTCATTCGAGCAGTTACGTTGTTCCCTGTACTCCAGGAACAATACCGACGTTATAAATGTTTCGATTCATTTTTTTCCAAATTAAGAGATGTGTTTAGACAAGTGCCAAGAAGGAAAATTAGGGCTCAATTAATATAAATTGTCAGAATTGAATGACTCACCAATCGAGAGTGGCCTTCGCGATGTACATCACCTGGTTCTCCCTGTCAGGATTCATGTCGTGATGCGAACGACGATCGTTGATGGAGACTATCGAGTGACAAACGAGACGAGTCTCTTTTCGATCGATTATCGTCAAGTTGTGGGGCGATGTCAAAAGTCGAGATGCTATTCGATCCAAGGCCAGCCATAGTTTATTGTCTACCACCCAGGATGGATACTTGCAGTATTCCGTTTGACTCTCTGAAAAAAAATGGAAACTATCGTTAATAAATATTACTATGGACTGATTCGTGGAATAAGCAAGTTTAATTATGCACTAACACTTTTTCCAACCTCGAAACGCGTAATACAACTAAGAACTCATTTCCGACTCTTGGAGTTCGCCAAATCCCCGCGCTGAAAACTACGTGTAAACTTTGTCCTTTTTCTTTGCTCGTCGGTTATACATACAATTATACGACTGTCGAGTCGATTTTCTATTGGGAAGAACGACGAAAGAAACTGGAATACCTTCGACAGTGGTGCAGACTTAATGAAATTTTAATTTCAAATTGAAGTCGTGCCGTTGTGACTTGACTTCAAAATATAAAATTATTCGTTAATTTGATGGTAGAATGGACGCAATTATTCGCGTATTTAAATGAGTTTGCGTCGGTATAATTTGTTTTGGGAAGGAAAAATACAATACAGAACAACGATAGGGACTACCAAGTGTCGAGAGTAAAACAGAATTCCACGTGTCTTTTTTTGAGCACACAATAATTCAAGCAAGCATTTGCAGATCGTCGGTATTGCGCGGCCGATCGATACATCGATCACCTTTTAGTACACTGCATACTTCGACGCCTGTGCATTTTTAACGGACCATTAATTCGTGCACAGTGATTGATAGCTGCGAGCAGTCGACCATCGACACGATAACTGTTTGCAGACGACAAAGCTGACGCACGTTTATGGACGAGCATCGCATTCCTCCTGTGTCGTTATAAGTTCTATGCTATTTACTGCGACAAAGTTTCCTATCTTTTCGATACAATTTTCCTACGCTACTCCATCGCGGAAGATCAAACCGAATTTAAAACATATTTTTTAGAAATTTTAGCAAAGATATTTGCTGTTTATTATTGCTAATTATTATTGTCTTTAGTTGCGTCAGGCTATAAATTAATAGAATTGCAAATATATTTATTACTTGCACATTTCTGCGAAAGTAATAGTAAGCGATGTTAAGGCATGTAGAGAAGATACCTTTGTCTGACCAAGTATAGAGTAATACTACTACATGGTTTTTAATAGAGCATTATCTGTGACCAAGTCTCCACAATTTTTACCACATATTTTTTCTCATTTCCTAAAAGAACGATTGTATCGAACAATTTGTATCGTACCGTCGTCAATTAATAGTATTACAGTGATAACCAGCTGTGCAGTAGACACATACGTCTGACCACAAACCGTGCAATACTACTGGATATCTGTCTACCAACGTGTTTTATCACCCAGTTCCGAGCTTTTTCAGACTGTCATATTGCCCGATCGAATTTACAGTCTCGCATGTTCCTTTATTTCGGCCGAAATTTATTTCATCCCCGTTCCGTCGTATTTTGCTCGAGAAGAAATTGCATTCGCAGTTCGATGCAAATCAGAACCGTGCGCCGACGTTTCGTGCTAAACGATGCTGGATCCGAAGTATAAAAACCAGCAGCCGTAAAGTTCTGAACTCGAAGGCGGAGAACGATATATTTACAACACTGTGCCGGTAAGTACTGTCCTATAAAAAATATTTCTTCCATTTTATGAGAAACGAGAGGCTAGGCCGAAAATTCCCGTTGTTCTAGAGTTTACGCACTGCGTGGAAATTAGGGCGCCCTGAAGTTTCCAACACGTTTGTAGGTACTTATTCCTATCAGTTTTCAAAAATTTGTTTAAATTAAATTATAGCGTTGATGTTTCGAAATAAATATTTATTTGAAAACATGAATGATAGACAGAGTTTTACCAACTTTTTCTTGAAATTATTCACTGTACGAGTACTTTCTACGCTCGCCGTGCGTGCTTAGAGGTTGTGGAGGGTTAAACGAATAAAATCATGCCGAGTCTGTATCTTTGGCGCAGGATTCTCCTGGACGAAATCGCGACGAAAGGACATTAGTGTGAGTAATGTTCTCTTCCGACCGAAGCGGTGGAAGGGGCGGCGGGGCGTTCGAGATTCCGGGGCTAATCTGCCTTCTGGAAAGTTTAAATGGAAACGCAGACCAACGCCGGGGAACGGCGTTAACGAAACATCCGGGCTGATGTTGCAGCCGTGGCGTTGAAAAATTTTTAAGCTGCTTAACTCGCGGATCGAACCCCCTGCGTCGTTGCGTTCGAAATTTGGAAATTTTATTACCATTAGCGTCGATCCACCCATGCATTAACGTGATTTGATTCGGACACGGAGCGCAGGATTATTTCTACTTTTAGTTCAAATCGCGGTTAAGGGCCTATTATCCCTTGGAAGAGTAAAAGTTTCTTTTTAAGAATTTATATTTCGCGCAACAAACAGTTGTGGAACGTTCATGTTTTTATACGCAACTAGCTTGTCAATTGTTTTATAAAATATCATACTAAACAACAAAACGGAGGAATATTCAAAAAAATGTTCAGCATCAAGTGTCTTCCAACGCATGGAAAATATTGCCCAGAGAGCCATGAATGCAGCGAGATCCGATCGCATTCGTCCAGTGCAAGGCGAAGAGAGCTCGTTCACAATATAGTATGATACAATGCGGTAACGTTTCAGATTCATCGGAGTTTCAGCAATTTAACGATCATGTCGTACGGGAATAGCGATAAAAATCGTGGACATTCCCAGTCTACTCGTACGCTGAAATTCCATTCTATCCGGTCAGACAACGGGCAAAGATTCAGCCGGAGTTTAACGTTCGATAAAATCAATTCCAAGAATGTCTGGCGTCGATCCGACGCGACGGCTCGAGCCATCACCACAATTTGGTTAACCGTGGCTGCAGCGCCAGAATCATCGCAATCTGGTAAGGATACGTGTAGCTATGCGATGCCATGGAATACTCCAAGTACTCGACGTCGACCGCTGCACGCCTCTGCATAGCATGCAGAGCAAGAATCCGATCTGGTGTCTACAGACACCCTCATAGTTTATGCGCTCTCGTTCTTCGAGGCTGTTCCCATCGCCAATCGCGGTTTCCGTCATACCAAGGTGCAAGCTCCTCGCTTACCAAGGCAGCACCAGATCGGTTTCGATTCGCCCGCAAGATGGGTTGATCTGAATTTCGCGACGGTACCAAAATGGAGTCCATAGAGGTAACATAAGGGGTTGTGTACCACTCGGTGATATGTAAAGTACTCACTCTGCTTCATTTTGTACGTTCTGGCAGCATCGTTGACGCTGAAGCCCGTACAAGCGGCGTCGCCACTTTGCGCCAGATTCCACGAGTTGTTCGATGTCTGCTGATAAATGAAACATCTGTAGCTGTCTTCGTCGTTAGTTTTTCGTGCTGCGTGCAACCGTGCCACCAAGTTGTGCGTGCTGCCCTCTTTCCACGTGGCGAAACACTCCAACTCCATGTCTAGAAGAAAAAAAATATGATAATTTGTTGAAAAGTTTTTAAAAATCTTGTGCGGCAAAAACAACATTAATATAAGATTAATTAAGATAAACCGCATATTTGATCCAGTTTCTCTTTTCATCGATTACTCGATGACGCATAATCACGCCAATCACGATGGAGACCGAATCGTTCGACGAGCACTGCCGAAAATTATGGACGGAAATATTCTAACCCGTTAATAAACCGTGCACCGCCGCCGGGAATGAATTATAAGCGCGCTGTCGTCCCGGCCAGGACTGTCCAGTTTACACGATAGCGTCGGTAATAATCGCGGAAAATCGTTTGGACAAGCCGAGCAACAAATGGTAATTGACAAGGCCATTAATCATTTACTGCGGCGCCGCACGCTTTATTGACCGTCACCGGTCTCCTGTGCCATGTTAATCAACGTCGCAACAGAATATTATTAACCGGTGAAAAATTGCGACGTCGCGGCGCGTCTGGTTTTTTGTGATCGTGCCAAGTACACGTTTCCATTCTTACTTTTGGGGTTCTGCTCGATGAAATATATGTTGTAAATATTGGCGAGGGTATACGATCGTGAAAATATTGAGAAAAAGAATCAAATATTTTTCGAGACTTTTACAAATAATTGCAAATGCTACTCACCCATACTTTCAGAGGACATAACATTGGCGCATGCTTGATACCGCAGAAGCAACCGAGACTCTTGGGTGCAGGTCTCCGCGGTGGACACAGGTGAACTGCACTCCGCATCCCCGAAGGTGTAAGTGAACTCTAGGGGTCCTTTGAAGGGACACGGCATGGGAGCAGCTCCCGTGCGAAACAAGGAAATGAGACTTGCGTCGCTCCTCAACGCGCTGCACGTCGCCGATAGGCTGGGCTTCGGTAAGTTGATCATGCAATAGGCTAAAAGAATAGGAAAAAAAGAACGGTGAGAAGACATTTTGGAGAAGAGAATTCTTCTTTCCTACTTAAGAATCTCGATATTCACCTTCTTTATACTGGAGAACATTGGAGTGTTTCATGTGCATTACTATGCAGCGGTGACACTTCTCCGCGCTGGAAGTAACCCAAAGAAATTTCATTAGAAACTATTGCTTCATTTTCTTTATCCGCACTCAGTTCCACAAGTATTCGTACCCTACATGTCTATTGAACGAATTTCTCTAACTAAAATTACAGGTTTGACGTTTCCAAATAAATTATTACAACCTTACACGTATATATGTTTACAAAGAAAAATTTATTTGGTAGACACAGAGGTTACGAATATTTATTGGACTGACTGTATTTTGTATATGTGTAGAAATCATACGTAGAAACCTTTACATGAAAAGCACTATGGAGGAAAAATTGTGTAAAACATTCGACGAACACCAAGTTTCTCGTCTCGGGGAGAACTATTCAAGGATTAACACTCTTTATCCCCGAATTATTGAAGCAGCTGCAGCAGTGGCGCTATTTTCCGGAATAATCGCAGAGCTAGCCAAGAAGTATATCGCACCGACGGACAGAAACAAAGGTAAACTTCGTCTCGAGCCAGTGGGAGAGGCATCAAGAGTGAAGAACATTCGCAGGGCGCGGGGGGAGGCAGAGCCAAGAAGAGAAGGAGACCATGGAAGAGGTAGGAGTTGTAAACCGGAGCTAAGTAAGCAAGGTGCCAACTAGTAGAGACACAAGACAAGCTTCAAAAGTTTTAAGTAGCTACGCGATACTACTTGGACCCCAGACCCTTGGACTCCATTCATCCCTGTTCCACCCTTCGTAACCGCCGCGGCTGTCCCTATTCCGCCACGCAGTTTGTCTTTACAATGTGTACAAATGCCCGTGGAATGTGTGCGCAACCTTGCGCCACGAGTATTTGCGCGTACTTGTTTCCAGTTGCCGATGGGACACCTTCGAATGGATCGCTTTACCATTGAATTTGGTTTTCTCGCGTTGGATTTCCAAGATTTTCCTTGGGCACCTGCACATGGCCCTAGTGAGCCACTTCATATCGTCGAATTTCGTGCTCGATTAGTTAATCGGTCGAATAAAACCTACGCGTTACTTTCAATGAAAATATTTTCTTGCACATTTGCGTATAAGAAATTAACGTCAGATCCGATATACCTTCCGTCACATACGAATTTATTTGAAATGGCAGAGAACTGCGGATCCTCGTAAATCCTCTACGACCCAACTTTTACTGTAAGCGACACGAGTCGTATTCCCGTGTGTTTATCGAGAGTCACTCATCATTTAAATGTACCGCACGCTGAATTGGCTTCAATGGAAAGAACATAAAGTAGACTCGAAAGACAAATATATGTGTCAAATGTATGCGTAGGCAAACGTCGATACACGCATCGATGGATTGAAATGTTTCAAAACACAAATACACGGATGCTATCAATGGTTCATGGTTGGTAAAAAGAATACAAAGAGACGTATATATTTACCAATCCCTGACGTTTACGAATCGGTTGTTTTTACGAATATTTTCTGCATTCCACATCAGCTATTTTTCTTGTAAAAATACGCTGAAATCTTGTTTCCTCGGAACATGAAATCGTTGCTACGATTATTTGAAACCGAGCGGTAGAGGGGTAGCTTTTAATCGGAAGTAAAAGCAAAAAACCAATTGAAAGTCGTTACAAACCGATCAGCTGGCCATGCTCGGATATAATTATTCGTCGAGAAATTTGTCGAAGTTAACCTTACATCTGTGTATCGAGACGAACATGAACAGAACGCGTTTCTAAGTAGAAAGAAGAAATACTTTTCTATCTCTCGTGAGCATTCATTATCTTGACGACTCGAGTAGAAGTCTCTTTTAAGCTTCGCTGAATCGATAACGCGACAATTAACACGGTCGACGTGGTTCCATCTGGATACGCACCGTCATCCAATCAACTGTGCATCTGCATCATCGGTAATTATAAAATAACATTAAACGGTGTCTGCAGCAACAGTCTGGCGAAGACCAGGCTTCGCCGTTGCTTCCGTCGTGATCGTTAATTTCTTCGAGTCAATTAGAGCTAATTATCTCTCGTCGGAAAAGCGCGAGGAACGTCGTAGAACATCGAATCCTTTCACTTTTTAACGCCTGTCATTGTAATACTTGTATTATACTGCCATCGTTATAGGCCTCGGCAATTAGTAGTCCTCGACTATTAAAAATTCGTCAACAAATTTCTAATTGAGAATAGGTTTCTATAACAGTACTTTCGTGCTTTCCTCTGTCACGTTTACTTTGTCAACTACTCGCGCGATAAAGATGAAAAGTAAATCAATAATTACAGGACACGCGTCCTCTAAAAATTGCGCATTGACTGCAGAGTCCAAACATTGGCCACTTTCGGTCATTATCCTTATTTATCCGTATTTGCGAATATTAAAAGCTTGCACGACGTTGAAAATGAAAATACGAAATCTCTGTTGTTCGAAAATACGACGACTCACGACTCCGGGCATTTCTGTTTTCCATATTTCAAATTTCCACCCCCGTACGGGGGAAACAATTTTCGCGTAACAGAGGAACTCGTTACACCTGAATAAATTTTTCCAGCACGATGGGAACCGTTACAAAAAAAGCACGCGCTCAATTTTTAATCAAAATCCCTTGCGCTTGCCTGAAAATCGCGATAGCAGGATCGTACCGGGCGAAAATATATTTGGACGTCCGAAACGATCCGTCGATGCAAACTTAATTACTCCCAGAATTTCCAGACCGATTTTATGCCAAAAATAGGCAAAGTTCTGATCTAGACGAAAGTGTAGACTTCAATTTCACTTTATAGATTCTGCTACCGACTTGTATTCTACATTGCCGCTACATCAATTTGCTTTATCGATCGACTTCTCTACGTTACCTCCATAGTACATTCCTCTACCGACAAAATATTCTAGATTATCGACCGCATTGCTTGTAAGGACTTGATCAAAATGAGATTTGTAAACATATTTCAATACTTAACTATAAAGTGACTGGACTGTTAAAGATTTTCGTTGAATAAACCACGTCCCGTAACAAATTTCAGGTAGTTATCGTTTCTAAACGTTACCACGTTGCAAACATTCTCCACGTGGCGGGTTCTCTCTACTCTGTTAGCCGAAATTCAACCAGCCACAATAAAAATTCCGTTCTATCTAGACGTTGTATTTACAGCTAGCAAGGGAACGCATGTGTGAAGTTTAAATGTTTACATTTACTCCCGCACACTCGTGCAAATAATAACACAGGTTTAAAATTAACGTAAACTTTCTTCCCGCGGTTCAACAATTTCAAGCAAACATAAACCACCGAAGCTCTCCAATTTTCCAAACAGAGACAAGTCTAAACAGCAAAATCATTTTAAGCCCAAACTCCCGTAAACTTTCGCACCTTTCAAGAACCAAGAGCCACTCGGATTCAGCACCGAGCAATTTCCGCGAAACAAAAATCCGTCTTATTATATCCGAAAGTTTCCCGACACCCTGTGCAGACCATTGTTTCAGCAACACCACCGCGCGTTTCTTCTTAAACTTCCACCGAATCATTCCGCCTCGCTTTTCTATTGTTGCGGAACGCTCGTTCCAGCGACGACGGAAAGAAACGCCATGGCTTTGACGAATAAGCGCTACGGAAACTTCGAGTTCGATTTCTTCCAAAAACTATAGTTAGCTGTAGCTGGATCCAGCGATGCACACGAGACGAGATAGTCCGCGCGCTGTAACATTACTGCACAGTCATATTCTCGGTCATTGCTTGAAACATTGTTAATAATTAATGTAACTATCGTCAGAAATGAATTTTTAGTTATTTCAGCTAACAGATATAACGATGTAGAAAAATTTCTCACGATTACTGTGTTCGATGAATACTTACTCCGAATCGTGATTAGCAGGAATATATAATTAGTTTTCAGAAAAAATCATTTGTATAAATATAGATGAAACTACGAAATACGTATTTTCTGAAATGTTGTTTTCTTGCATTACATAAAATTATCCTATTTGTAATGTACTTGCATTCTGTGCGAAATGGAATCCTTAAACCCGTATAATCTAAGAACTGGAAAACTTGTATATCGTTCCTAATAACACAAAGGTGTGTATCATAAGTGTTGATATTCAATTCTTTAATGATATATTCCGAGAATATTTCCACATTTTTAAATTTTGATTCCCATTTTACAAGTCGATGAGATCTTGTCTTGACATTGTAGTCGATCGGAGTGGAAGGGATTAACCTGAAGTAGCCTCAAACAATCAGTTGGTTTTGATCCGATTATGGTTCGAAGTGGGATTAGCTTCGGCATGCATGTGTTCGCGAATGTCTTACTGTCCAGTAAATGTTGTCAATTGATTTCCAAGTCACAGCTCAAACGGAAACTATCTCACCTACTGACCTAAGTTATGGTTGTATATTTCCCGGATATATTTCAGGCGTATAATTTTAGGTCGTCACCTATAAATAAATGAAGATCTCGTGCTACCTGAACCGTGGCCAGTTGAAACCTAAAGTGGATTCAAATTAATTCAGCTTCGAATACCTCCTTTTTACGACAGCACTTGGCTAACTACTTAACACTTTGCTATATATTCGACGAGAATATGGGGCAGTTATAACGTCAGAGAGGAATGAAAATTCAGATGGGTGAAATAGGGCGTTAACGCCAGTTATCGCACGTAATCGATCTCTGTGTAAAAAGAAAACGGGTCTCTTCATCCGGAAATAGAAAACTAAAAAGTGAAAGTTTTATCTATACGTTATTACGGGAACACGTTTCCCTGGTGCGGAGAGGGTTGATGAGAATGTTGATTAAACGTTTCACCGGAACTTTCACAGGGAACCACTCCAATTACACAGAAGTTCCATTAACGGACAGAGGCTGTAACCGAATCGCAACGTAAGTTGTAAGTGACAGTGTAATTGAAAAAGAGGTATACGCAGCGACGTCCCTTCTTTCCGAAAGTCCCTTCCAAATCTTAATTGCATGACAGTTTGTGTGTTCCCCATAAAAACTTGCGAGAATTCTAGCTCGTCGAAAAAGCCAGAGACGTATCGAGAACTGGAATGTACGCAATCGTTTCACCCTGGATGAGATCTTTCCTTCTCCTTTTCATTATACTATGAAATTTCACGAAGACGTAAAAGACGTTGGTCTTATTCCTTATTTATTAATCATTATATATATTAATTTGTAGTTGCCTCTGTTTATAATAAATGGAATTTTGAAAGATGCAAACTAACGTTTATTGCCTGAAAACTGAATCTTGGAGGTTGAGCGTTTAACGAAAATATAGCAGAGTGAATAATTGCCAATAAATTATGAAACGGTTTTCGCGTCAGGTCAACGAATAAAACCGTCGTCGTGTTTTTCCGATGTGATCGCATAAATAAATCACAACGGTCGCGCTGAGGCAGCTCATTCCCTGTACCAGCGTTGCAATCCACGAGTAATGACAACGATGTTATCGATGGACTGATAGTCATGAACAGGGGTAACTGCACTGCAAAAATTGTCAAATGAAAAATGACCTTCTCATCCTTTCACGAAAAATACGTTCGCATCTCTGTTGATCGTTCAACGAATAACTCTTTTAGATAAAATTTTAATGATTAACAGTGGCATACTTTCTTGGATATTGTTTCTTTTCCAGCGGTTGTATAACGAGTTAGAATTATTCCAATTATTATTCGATTGATCGTGCTTATGTGCATTCATTATCATGTCCCCATTAGGTGAAATCCGCTCTTCGACGTGCGTTTCATGGAAATATCAGCAAATTCGTCGTGTTCATAAATTAATTATAACCATTAGTGATACCTGAATACGTAATAATAATCGCGACACTGCCGATAATAATAGAAAAAGTAGAAAACCATTCGCTGCTCGAAATGATCGATAACGACCGTCTGTTTATACCACGGATTTATGCAGAACGGTCACGAAGAACATAAATCGCGGTTCACGTTCGTGGCACGTTTAAAAAATGATTCACTTTGACCTGGCAGAGCCATGGTTGCAGCTTTGGTACAATCAGCATTTGTAACATCGTGTGTTGTAACAGCAGTGAAACATCATGTTTTGAAGAATGTAATATTTCTCTTTTAACCAATAAATTCGAAAAGGGGTTGCAATAGGAAGTACTTAATTAGATACATCGTTAACGACGTAATACTGCATCGTTTGCAGGCAACGTACGATTCCGTTGCTATTTCTTCGACAGGCCAGATGGAGCGTATTTATTTCGCCGTTAAGACGGACCGCTTACGTTAAGTCAAGTATTCGCATTTTAACGAGAGGCCCCGTTAAAGTCAACTCGTCCGAGCCACTCGATAACTTGGATGCCTCGTCGGAGCTCGGGGATTAATAACGCGGCACGAGGCGGAAGAACAGGGATAGGGCGAGAGATTGGAAGGAGCTCGTTTCTTGCGTCATTCTCGAGCCGTCCTATTCTCTTCCGATCGCTTCTACGCAACCTATTAATTCGACGAAGAAAAATCGCGGATTTATCTAGCAATCGTTTGCATTCAATTCATTCTAGTGTCAGCGTAAGAAATATGTCAAAAGTATTCGATATTGCAAACCACCCAAAACTACCTCAAACAATATCCATTTTTTAAATTGTGATATTAGAGTTTTGGGTTCGCTCTATTGTTATTATCAATATCGTAAATTTTACTCGGAAGAATTTAATTCGTTTCATACACGTGAAGGCACGCCTTCTCTGACGCATCTGACCATGACTGCCTAATTCCACTTGCGTTGCTGTCTACGGAACGTACTGTTCGTTTCAATTGGTTTAAAAGCAACAAGATTGGCTCTATATCATTAAATATACATCGTAGTACAACTTACAAAACTATAATTAATTAATTCGAGATCATGTATAGTACAGTATAGAGAAAATATTGCATTTAAACAAGTGTCGTGGACTGTACCTCGACATCTGAGCTCCAATTTTTCGACAGCCTGGAAAAATGTTGTTCCCGCGATAGGACAGGCTGGTAAACAGTATGTACGATAAAAAAAAAAGTATTGGACGTGTTGTTAGCCAGACACGATCAACGGCAGTGCTCCTGTTTGTATTGTCTAATAGTCGAATGGCGTGTAAGGGTCAGTTTCACCCTTCCGCGCCCACTCGAATGGCGGCTGGCACCATCTCGTTCGGTTAAACCGGTTCTCGGACATGGTTTATTGATTCCTCTAGTGCGTAAATACGCGCGCCACTCCGTGGTCTCTGCTAACGACGCCCGCGAGGGCGCCGCGACGCGTACACGCATTCGACTGCGACTAAAAGCGACAAATTATCGTCCGATCCTGTTTTAACGATACGCTTGTGGTTTTTAACAATTTCGGCGGCTCATCTGTTATATTCGCGATACGGAATACTCGATCAGTGTTTCACATTTATATTTTACACGTTAAATAATTTCGACAAACTTCTTTGATGGATACCGGGGGTACGACTACTTATAGAACTGATTGTATATGATTTAATATGAAAGTTTCACCGTTGTTTATGGCGAGGAAAGCTTCACTCCGGTGGCAAATCCGTCATCCGTCTAGCGTTCTTCGCGTGATCGGTGGTCGAACATCATTCAGGTCGGATTACGAGTGTCGAGCGAAGCCTGCCTCGACGTACGCTCTTCGACGCGGAATTAAAGCCAGCTAGCTTAAACTTAGGTGCCGACCAATCACGGCTCGGGGAACTACCGCAAAGCCAAGGCTTTGTATTCGAATTAAATTTTAAGCGAGCGCGCGAACCCCGCAGCATCCGGTATCGCGACGAGCGATCTCAGCGCTGATGGCGGAACGCTGCGCCAACGAAACGAATACAAAGCGGGAACCATAGAAAGAATGCAGGGGATATTCTAAACGGATCTACCTAAATCGCGTAATACATTAAATATTCCTAATTTAACTTGTTTCGAAGCGCCTGTTTAGGATTGATATTAAAAAGTGGATTTATTGCCAGAATAAAATTCCCCGCATCCAAAGAGTGTAACGGAGAGAGGGCGGTGGGGTGAGTGTAAAGTATAGGGTAAAGATAGGAATGGAAAAAGTCGAGCGCCAAGGAATATCGAGTGCTAGTCCTCGCGGAGGCATTATCGGAAAAACTCGCGGGAAGAAATAATCCAGTAACAAAATCGTGAATCTCTGACTTCCTCGGCGACTCCATCGTGCCGTTTTCATTCGAGGAAGGGCGCAAACTTTTGCACGGGAGCTTACGATGTTATCGAAAAGTTCTGGGGTCTACTGCGAGTTCGGAAACAAAATGTGAACCACGTCAATCAGCAACGAACGTGCGGACCAGACATTTTGCCTTCTGGAGATCCTGTCGCGGATCCCCTTAACCACCCCTGTGCATCTAGACGTCGACTGAAAACCGATACGACGTTTACACTTTTATCTCCATGAAATCCATCTTACCGAGTTCGGTAGGATTAACCCTTCGTAGGGCAGAACTCCCTAAGCATTTTTTTTGTTCACTTTTCTTTCTGGATGAGCGTAGAAACTTGAAAATACAAAATTCCCACCCCTTCCTTAATGGTAACAACGAGTACCATTGATCTATAAAGGGTTAATGATGTTGACTACATTCATACATGTAAAAATAATATTGTAGTGACTTCGTCACTACCAGGCCTCCGCTTTCTAATTTTATTTCTCGTTTCTTATGGTAGCAATTTGTCAGGTAGTTCCCAGGCGTTCGAGCCTGCCGAGGACCGTTCGCACATTTGGCGAACTTGGGTTTTTCCGGACTCGCTGTCCGTGTTCTGAGCCAGGTATGAATTCTGGAAGGACACGGCAGTCGTCAATCAGTCGTCAGTTAGTATCGAGTCAGTAACGCGTCACTAACGAGTCACGACCGTGAGCAAAACATATAGAACGCACGACTCGCGTTTTCCTGTAACGGATATTTATGCATAAACAACAAACACTCTTGCTTCGTTAAGTTTAATCGTGGGAGTGTAGTCGCAGTATTTCTTATCCATCCCCACAATATTAATGATTAAATCTAGTAAATGAATTGTATTTGTTGAGTGACGTGGCAATCGAAGGGCTATGATTTAATTTCCAACCGTGCATTATTAAGGGTTTGAGGTATTAATTCTTAACTGTCGATAAATTACTCCCCCAGCCATGGCTTATCGAAACTGCCAGTTGAATAATTCCATCGAAACTTTGGTCCTTTTGGGAAGCGATAGTTTATATACTTGTGGTAGCTAGGTGCAGTTGGTAGGAGTGTAGAAAGTGATTGTCGTAGGTTATGTTTGCGAGATCTCGCACGCCCGATACATAATTCGCCACGTTCTCCGCCTCGAGCGGCATTCCGGATGGCCTCACTCTATCTCGATATTGTATCGATACAGCTTATGCATTACCTTTCCTACCTCACGGTTTACGGTAAGCTGGAATATTTTACCAGAAGATACACTGAAATTCCTTAGAAACTTGCGGATCAACATTTTTCTTCGATAGATCCCCGACGAATTAAATCTTCTCGATAAAGATCCATAAAGAGCTGCACGAATACGTAGAAGAAACAACCAAAATATAATACGAGAAACTTTTACTTAAACTGCAAATATTCTTTGATATTTTGCATCCGTACAAAGTTTCAAAACAATTGGAGGCGGACGCCAAAAAACCATTTCCTCGTTAGAATAAGTCGAGCAGATTGAAATACGTTCTCTTTATTCCATCCAATGAAATTAAAATGGAATACGTTGACAAAGTCAATACGTTTACCAGGAATACTCGAATGTCTTTGCACGCGATATGGTCGATTAAGTTTCAATTTTTACGCAGTCCGATGGTCGCGATAGGTATTATCTGAGAATTTAAGAATAAATTCCGCTTGCCACGTTTTAATTTGCAGATGTGTTCATGACGCGTTTAATACGGACTGCAATAATTTGCACGACTGCGTGTGCAGCTCCAATCGAACGTGTTCTCGTGTGCTCTCTATGCCGCGGTGAAATGCAGCGCGCGATTATACTCCCTACAGGAAATTGTTGCTGAAATGATTTAGAGTAAAGCGCAATGGAACGCACGAACCGTTCCAGGCGATTATTCAATTCGTGAAATTTCACTTCGCGCCAAGACTTTCCGTATTTTCATTCAAGAACAATCATTTTGGAGATTTATCGTTTGGTATCGGCAGTAACATTAATCGTAAATCCCAATAATTTTCATCGAATCAAAAGAAAAGGCAATACGTGATATTTTAATTATTATTATTATTATTACCGTGATTACGCCTGGTTTACTAGTGTAAAACGTTGTTTGCTCTTGCACACTTCCGATGTGAAAGCAAACATTGGCGATAAACGTAAATAAATCTGTCAGCGAGCAGTCTTAATTGAGTTACTGGTACTTTTAACTGGGAAGACTAATGAATATTTTTGATTCTCGTGGCTGATGCGTCGACGGTACTTTGAACATTTACTGACGATTACAGAAGAGCCCCATGATGCTCTTTGTAGATCGCATTTCAAGCGTTTCGCGCCTTCCTCGGCCTGAAAATGGGTAAAACGGGATTCTGTTGCCGCCTGTAGGTCGGGGCAGATTTTATTTCGCGATCGAAAGGGGAAATCGCGCGGAGGAAAACAGCGGACACGCGCGCAGAGAATTTGGAAATTCGATGCTTGAGGCTGCATGCGCCGCGTCGGTGTAACATCGAAAACCTATTGCGTTACAAAGGGTCGGTCGCACGCGAAATCAAAATAATTCAGATAGTTTCGTCGAGCAACCGAGCAAATGTGCAATATTGCCGATTCGTTTAAGCAATGCGCGTAACGCATTCCTCCAGTTTATTTTCCAGTGGAAAAATGATCACTCTGGGTATCGTTTGCCACTTCTTCCTAGGATGCATTGCGGTATTAGGTGTTGAGCTCACCTTTCGCGACGAATTTAAAGAGATATGTATTTTTATGAATTTTGATACCGTGACGGCAAGCAAAAAATATGAAAGAGCATTTCATAGGGATGGGAAGGGCGAATTTTAAGCCGCCCACGCGATCGAAATAATTCAAACAGCGTGGGAACAGAGTCGATGGTACGAGGTTAAACGCGTGTTCAATAATGCTACTGGTATCGCGTTGGATAGAGGATTAAACATCGCAGCAAGGAAAACTAAACTTTCAGTCAAACAAGATTTAACGTTAAAGATTAAAGGTTTTTCGGACAGAAACGCGCGATTTTTTGACGTGCTAATTCCCCCCAAAAATCTATTCGTTCTCGTGCGTTACATTATTCACTCGTCAAGAGCAGTCGGGAAACCAGAGCGCTTATCGTCGAATTGATCCATGAATTTGATCAATTTGATTCTTAATTTACAACAATGGGTTGAAATATTAATAGAGTATCGACTTCAACGTCTACTGTTTTCAAGTGTTTGAAGTAAGTATGTCAACCTAACCTACCCGGTAGTGGTATTTGCGCACCGTTACTGTCCGTATGCAAATATGAAAACGTCTCTATCCGCGGCGTTGTTACCCCGTTATAAAGTTTCCTGGAAAAAAGAATCTATTAACGAGGTCGAGCAGCCCCCGATGGGATTCTAATTAAAAAACTCCGCCCTTTCTCCACCTGCGAGGGCTAATTTTGCCTCGAGTTTTATTATATCCTCTCGACGCAACTCGTTACAGACCTTATAGCTAACCAGCCGAAATTGCAAAAAGAGCTCCGCGGAGAAGCAACCAATATATTATAACAAAGACTATAGTAATTGCATCGTGCCGCGATGAGTTCTTTTAGAGTACGTGGTTGGCTTTGAGGAGTCAATTATGGATTAACGTAGAACTGCCTGCGAGTATTCATCGTAAAAATTGTAGCGTTTAGAAATTATATTAAATTATTATTGAATTATATTGAAGTAAAACTACGTTTTATGTTTCTTAAACAAATTCGAAACCGACATGAATTTACCAAAACCTCTGATCTCGAGTAGAGAGAGAGAGAGAGAGAGGTGTGGTCTGTTTGACGTAGGATGATCCGATAGTTAATTACTACTATACTGAGGATGTAACTGATTACTATTTACTGTAGGATGTAACATAGAAGTATTTGTTAGTCGATGTGCGCGTAAATTTCAAAATTATCAACGCTTACACACACTGGCCCGAGGATCTCGCTAATGCATCATTTAGGTTAACTCGGCCAATGCCGAAGTATATATACATGCAACTGCACGTCGCGTCGGACAGAATGCAAGCTGCTTCGTGGCGGGATCTCCCTACGGAGCTTTATAGGATTCGAGACACTCCACGAGCCATCCCTGTAGCATCTGAACGGGTTGGATGCCGTTTGAAAGGACTGGGACCGGTTCTCCTTAAGGAACAGCGTTCCCCAGGCACGAATCGTGGCGTTCCCAGAATTTCACAAGATTCGTAATCATCCAGAACCTGGCTGTATCAACGAGTAGTTCTTTTCCCCGTATCTGTCGTGCGCCGCCATGCGTTCTTGCATGTGCATCCACGGCGGTGGAATGCAAAACGTTTAGAATTGAATCCCTATTCGTGGTATTCGGAGAGGAGACTTGTCCCTTCGATGACGCAGCAAATTATTTGTTGGCTACCTATCCTTTTGTTGTAGAAGATGTAAACTGTTGCTAGAGTACAAGCATTGCGATGATGGTGCCTCCATAGTGTTTCAAACGATACTATTCAGTATAGCAGTATTCGATCGTTGCAATCTCTACACAATTAAATACTTTTTGCCCAGGTGTGCCTTCGCAGTTAGGTTTTACAATCACGTAGGACGCTTTAGAGTGAATATACAAAGTGCTGTCAAAACTGTGCCGGTGCAATTTCGACTCGGAATCCCTAGTGTCCCGTTAGTCCCTCCAGGAATCGTTTCGAGACGGTTACAATTGGGCTGCGCGCGTTAAAAATTCTCGACGAGGCGCGCTCATAAAGGCAGCCCCGCCATTTACAGGAAATTTTTCTTTTCCAGCATTCGGAACGCAGCGCTTATAACGACGTTATCGGGAATACTTCTGGCCGGTATGCACTCCCGGATTCAATTATCGATCTTTTTAAGTGACGCACACGCTCGATCGTAATTCGTTTACGGAGGGACGGCCGGTGAGTGTTTCGAGAAAATCAGGCCGACGGAGGAGCTTCCACGCTTTTCTTCGGAATGCTCGACGGCCATTTTCCATGGGAAAAAGAGAGCGGAACGAAGAAACGTTCGAGACTAATGGAGAAACGTTCGAACGTAGCCGGAGAAAATAAGCAGCGAGTAGATCCTTGCGGCAGGATGCTTTTGCATTGAAATGTCGGCGAACGGTGTCGGTCTGCTCCTTTTTCGTGTTCTTGCTCGTGGAAACCTCCGCATGATCGACACTGAGGGATGCGAATACTCCAGGGTAGCTGCAAACGCGAACGCGAACGCTTCCAACGGAAACTTATCTATTTCGGAATTTCTACTTTGCCATGCTGCCAGCACGATGTTCTTTTAATCTTTCCGAGAATGTTCATTCGAGGTACCTGTCTTTGCACCTATTTGTTACCGTATCTTGCAAATAATTCTATACATCTACGGTACAGTCACTGTAATGTTCGGACAAACGAAAACGTATAGCTAGAATAACGTACCCTTTCCGCCTGGGAAGAATAATATACCTTCCTCCAAATTTCATTAAGCGACTTTGATTCCTAATAAAGAATAATTCGTCTTCTTTCGCAGAATCGGCGAATTAAAGCTCCGGCCATTTATGCAAGCACCGAGACATTCGTCATAATTACTTTCCTGCTCCGGCCCGAACTTTCGCTCAGCCTCGTTTCATCCTCAACTTATTAACCAGCTTTAATTCCATTATTCTTCTCTCCGCAGACGACCACGGCAATAGAAAAGCATCTCTCGCCGAGGAAAAGAAAGTCTGGTAACGCGTGAAGCACGGTAAAAAGAAAATCGGATGTCGTCCCCACTCCCCTTTCACCTTTCAGCTGCCCCGTAGCCGAGCAAGGAGCTTTTCAAAATGTGCGGCAAAGGAGCTAAAAGCCTCGAAACACGTTTCGATTCAGAAACACTCGCGATACTCGATTATAACAGCCCAACCAAGGCCGTAGAACTCGTTTAATCCGCGTTTATTACACCGCGACGAGACAAAAAGGAAATGCATGTAGCGAGTGATAAGACAAGTAAACGGAAAATCGGATATACCTTTCTCCTTGTTTTCCAACGAGAACCTTCTTCTCGGGGAGAACGGAGTTCTGACGAGGCACATTAGCCTCTTTCAAAGAAATAATTAAAAGGATCCGACGGGGAATCTTTTGTGGAAAGGTAGTATTCGTTCTCGTAGGCTTGCCCGACTCCGCGCCTGAAATCTTTTGATGCGGCGTTAGTTGTACTCGAAAGAGGTAGCTTCGAATGGAATTAGGAAAGAAACTAATCGATTTGGGGAATGTACACAGGGTGCATCTTAACATGTCGGATCTACTTCAATTCTAGCGACGAATATCAACGTATTTATCTGGTAAAAATCTGAACGGTTTCGCAAAGTACACACTGTCTTCGGGCAAAAAATATCTGTGGGACTATTTCAATTAATTCGCCCCGATATCCAAAGTCATCTTCAATCAACGCGGTCCCGGAGGCGAGTCCCGAACAAAAGATGCCACAACCAGGGAGCAACTAATTAAACAATAGACTGGAAAGGGTACGCGCGGGACCGATGCACCGCGATGAACAACAAATTCCCATCGCATGCGCCGGGAGCCCCGAGGCAACGATATCATCGACGGTGACCAGGCTACGCCCCTGAGCATGTCTGAAACAGACAAATAACGAAGAGAAAAGACACGGGGAGAGGAAAAGCCAGCTAAATCAACAGGCCTAAAGGCAATGAAATTTCACCTCTTCTTCCCTGTCCCATTGTTGCACGTGTCTCTGGGTTCGGTCTCTGCCATAACCGAGCAAACGTTTTTCCCAGAATAGAGTCGGTCAGCTGGCAGAGACAGTCTTTGTTCTTTGTCTTGCGAACTGATGTCGATCGGTTAATTACGCTACACTGTACATGATTTAAGAAATCACGAGGATCTTTAATTAAAAATGAAATAAAATTCAAATTGCACGGAAAAACAGTGTCGACAACTTGCTAGTACATCTTGACTTGTATACATTTTTGTTTCGATTTAATTATTTAACGTTAGTTTGTAACATTGCAAACCGAATGAAAAACTTTCGATGAAACATTAAAGTTAGGGAAAACGTGGCACAGTTTCTAACCCACTTAACCCCAGAGTTAAATAAAACATCGAGTTTTGTAGGAGATGAATTTCCTTCAAACGAAAACGACCACGTCGAGGTGGATATATAATCGAAACGGTAGCACGGCCTTTAGAAAAGATGCAAAGTAGCCACCGCTAACTTACGGTGGCCAGTGTGCGTAAACACACCCTCTGATCGATCCTCTGTGTGCACACGTGATCCGTGAAACGAAATGATCGTGAAATCAGTGGACGGGCGCGATCGTGACCGCGCATACGGTCCTGGAAATTGCGTTAAATGGGCAAACAAAAGCGTGAAATAACGTTGCGATTATTGTTCTCCGGCCTCCGCAAATAGGTATGCGCGGAAGATACAAAGCCACGGTATTAAATGCATTTTTGCGCCGTGAGTAATCGCTTATGGCTAGTGGAAAGAGGAATAGGCTGCGTATAGACGAAATGGGGGTAGCTGGGGCAACGATAGACGTCAAGTTCGTTCGGGTCGTTGGCTTCGGAATAACTCGGTTGAACCGTAATGAAATGATAGCCGTTTTCTCGTTCGTGGCCGCATGATACCAGACCACCCCCGCGCAGGGGGTGGAAAATGTGTTTACCGGACAACGTCGAGTGCGACGATTTAATAAGTGGCTTTGGAACATGTGGCCCGTAATTCACTGTTATAACCGCTGGTGTAATAAGGTGGCAAATGCATGTTTCGTATTTTCAATGGTTTCACAGTTATTGCTGTTTTCACTTGCGACACAATTATTTGTTAATTTCATGCTTTTCATTCAATTCATTCAAATGCTTTACTCGAATGGCTGAAATCAAAGAGCGGAACTTTGGGAATTGATTCGTTTGTTCTTGATTCTCGAAATGATATTATATTAAACGACAAGTTTTTTGTAATTTGTTGGGTAAACCGATACGTGAAAATGTAGCATACCGGGAAAAAACTGCGAAATATGTTTTTTACTTTGTTCGAAGAAACTAGGGGCGAGCTCTGCGGGATGGCCAAGACCACTTGCGCCATTAGGATTCAAGCTAGACATACTTTTACGCCATGACAGGTTTGCACAGCGCGAAGAAATGGAGCAATGACGGTAGTCAAACAGTACGACGAAGGGTAGTCTCTCGGTGGTTTCGAGCGGCCATTAAAAAAGCAAACTACTCCGCAACGCCGATGAAAGGAACAAATGTAAAATTAATCCTCTAATGGCCGATTCATTTGCCCCCGGTGGCGAGGAAATTTTGGCGAGCGTTTTCCAGAAATTGTCACCGATACTCATTGCTGATTTCCCTTTGTAAAGAGAGATTATTATAATCGCGTGCGTTTCCCTCTATTTCAGTAGCGTTATTATTTTAAAAGGTAAACAGCGTGCTCCAATTACTATTCAAATCGATGCAAGGCAAATACACCGCGACGGATTCGACGGATATTTTCCCGTAATAAATTATTGAATTATTAATACCGATATCCGCGCCCAGAGAGCGAAAAATTCGTTGTACTTCCTTTTGCGCATCACCGATTCTCCGTTCTCGCCTCTCGCCTCTCCTCTCGTATGACTGTTTCCGTTTTAGCATGGAAATTATGAAATTTTTAGTTTCATAGACAAGCAACGAGTTCGAGCGTCTTCAAACTTTAAATTTCCATCGGTATAAATTTCGTGCTTTCGTACTCGCAAAGAGAAGTTTATTCATATTCCGTGCTGCTATATTTTCTCCGTGAAATCTCTTCTTTGCTCGAACACTGTTTCGTCAACAATTGGTCTCGCTAATACTTAAACAAAAATACGCGCAGATCTAGGAGGAAACAACGTTGACGTGCAAAAGTTACAGACGCATCGTGTAGAGGGATGAAGAAATACGAAGATGGAGAGTGCAAGGGAAATTGGTGGATGGCGTCCAGAGAATAAGTCGGAAATGTAAAACGAGGCGGGGGAAACGAGATAAACCGAGGGAAAGGAAGACACCCCGGGGACACAGGAAAGAGAAAAATCGAGGAAACTGTCGAGAGAGATTAAAGCAGATGCGAAGAAGGACGAGACAAAAACAAATGATAACAAAGAGGAGATGATTTTTCAGAAGAGCGTAAAATCGGCGAAACCGCGACGAAAGAACCAAGAAGCAACGAACGAGGAACCAGCCGGAAGGGCTTGGGGGTTAAAAGCTGAGAAAATAGAATGGCGAGCAGCAAAAGAAATCAACGATATGATTCTTGAACGAAAAGAAACGTAGAAGAGGAGGCGAGTGGAAAGGTTAAGGGAAAAAGACACAGGGTAACGAAGATCAAGGGATAGAAGCGACTGCGGGGGGATGGAAAGGTGGTGGACGAGGATAGAGAGTGTGGGTTGTGCATTGTTGGTTTTCCCCGGTGATGTTTGCAGTGGCATGGCATTGTTGTGCACATCCCGCCCCTAGTCCCCGCGACCCAGCTTTCATCCACATACGTCCCGTATACTCGTGGGAACAACACACGCGGTGAGGGCATCTCATATTAGCCGCGTAATTGTCTCTATTTGTCGAGACCCACCATCCGACAATTCGCCATTGAGGACGGTCATATACCGGCTCGCCAGCGGTAGCTGCAAAGAGGCCCAGGGGCGAGAAGCTCGCCAGGGGTGGCTCGGAGCCGTTAACGTTGCGGAAATCGAGACATTATCGCGATACGGAGGAAGAAAGAACTTTTCAGCTGGACGACCGTTATCTACGCTCGCTCGAGCGTGATTGGAAACGACCCTTTCCCCTGATCGAGATCGTTCATTCTTTTACAAGACTAACCACCGCCCCTGCTCGGCTAGTGTGCATAGAATAAGCTCGGGGAAGAACGTCGTAGAAAAATGATCTACGTAAGAAAATACCTGCGATGAAACAAAGTAACGTTGTGCATGATACGCTGCGACGCTTTGACTTATATGTATGTGGGTTAAATCTCAAGCAGAGTTATTCGAATCTAAAATTGTTCCTCGTCGCATAGTAAATACAGATAAGGCGTCCTTTAGCGCTTTAAACGAAGATAAGATCCCGAAAATTAATTGGAAATTCATAGCTTCCAAAGTGGACCAGGTACAAAAGACGCTTTCAAGAAACACCGGAAAAGTCCACGAAACGTGTCGGTGATGCTCGATCGCGAGACACCGAGCGTTCTAGCACTGTGTTCTAAACAGCCCGAGGGCCAATCTACGTTTTAATCGCCTTGCTCGTTTCGTTGGGACAAAGAGGCCGGCATAGACGAGCAAATTGTCAGAGCGTGGCGATTACCAGTGAAATAGTTGCGCGACGCCGTCTAGAAGATTATTTTCTTCAGAGCGCCTTTCGTCGGGGCGCTGCGGCATTCAGTTTGCGAAACACGCCCGCGCGGCTAAATGAAATGCAGTTAAGGTTCTTGCTTTGAAGTTCCACGACTTTTTCTAGAGGCCACGCTTCGGTAAGGTCATGAATCAACGAGTGGACCCCGCGTACTCGTCCTCGCAGCTCCGATATCTCTGGAAATCATTTACGAAGACAGTGGATACCGTTGCCTAACTCTTTCAGCCCCTGGTGCTGTTCGATAATTCATTTCTAAGAGTTTGATCATCCGCCCTGGTCGTTTCGAGAGAAATCATTCCCTTCCTCGTTCCCTCGAACTGCTAAAACTCTAAATCGTGTCACGAAATGAGCATAATTGGCGAACTACTGGGACGCTAACGCGCTCGAGAACAAGCTTACCAATTGATCCGTTTTTACTCGGTGGAAGCTTAAAGTTGCGAAATCTGAACGAGACAATAAACAATGAGAGGAGCGGGCGGACGAGGAGATTCGCATAGCTGAACACTTCTGAGAGATCCGCGAAAGATGGAATTCGAGGTGTTCGTTGGGAACCACAAAAGAGGTACGGAAGAACAGACACGAAGCTATTTACTAGCAGCGTCGCGAGGCATCTCCCCGGCAAGAAACTATGAAGTTATAGACATTCGAGGAGAGAAAGGCCAGATAAGAAGCGAACAGAGAAATATAGAGTTACGTCCAAGACGTTTCCAAAAGAGAAACGACTGGGAATCCTTTTCTGCTTCTTTCTTTCATCACCCGCTAGTCGGGATCCTCTCGTTCTTGTTCTCGTGGCACCTTTAACCGTTTCATGGCGCACCGTACCTGGGAATGATTCGCATCGATGTTATCTAGTAGGCTATTCGAATAACGAGACACTAGAATTCTGGAGGCAGAGTCGCGTCCTTAATGAAAATGCTGTTGAAAATGAATCCTTTGAATTTTTGATTGCAACCCGAGACAAACGGCGTTAGTAATCTCAAACATCTTTAAGCTGGTCGCGCAGCTCTGTCCCGCTGAAATAAAAATTAAGCCAGCCATTAAACGGGAATGTTAACCGGCAGAGGGCGAGAAAGGGATAACCGGTTCGCTGGCTGATTAAAATAAATTGTCGGCACGGGTTCCGCGACGTGAATAGGGTGAGATTAAAGAGCACGTGGAAAATCGCGAGCCAGCTGAAAGTTTCCACCGTGGGTCACGACCTTAATTTCTTCTCTCGCGCCGCGCTGGTCCTTCTTTGTCCTCTTTTGACCCACGAAAATGGCCGGCGTGTGGCGGTGTGTGTCGTCGCCGGGAACGAGCGGCATGAATAAGTAAAAGGCGCCAGGTCAGAGGAAATCGAGAGGGAAAAGAGGATGGGAAATCGAAGCTCGCGCGGGATCCGATCGACGGAGTTACGATACGGAAACTTATCTAATCAATCAACCGGCTGATCAACCTTTCATTGATCGGTGTAATCCATCAAGATATTGAACGGATACAAACCACGCTCGAGCTCGGGACCTGGCCAACCCTCCCGCTACCTTCGAGCGTTAATTATTTTTCCTCGAGAGATCCTTCGGAATTTTGGACACCCTCGTTTTCCCCTCGATTCATCACTATTATTGGTTTCTGTACAATTTATCCCGCCTCTCCGCTAAGCTCTTTTGCGTCACCTGCGAGGGACGTTGCACGAGCATCTACTTGCCAGATCCTGCTGATCTCTCGCAGGGGCAATAGTTGATCGGTTATGGAATACTTAATCATTCGGATTTAGGACTACGCGGTTCTGGAAGGGACAAAGTTCGAGATTAATTACAATTGTGTTCGTGGAACGACCTCCAGCTGCCATAAACTAACCCTTTCGGACCTGACGGCAACACGTGTGGACGAAATATTTAGGGTTTGCTCGCAAAACACGGTCGATTTTTCACTTTTCGAAACGACTAGGAGAAGAAAAAGATATTTTCTGTAGCGGAATGATATTCTCAGTGATTCGAAATATCTTGTTTCAAGTACCTATCTCGTCCAGAGCATCTCACGATCATTCATAATGGCATGTCGCGCATAATAAACGACACGCGATTGAGATCTCAGTCTGCGGAACAGTTTCCATCGTCCGCGAGAGTTTGCGTTCCCGTTGGCACAGTTTCTAGCCACGATGATGGCTCCGCGACAAAATTAACATTGAAATTAGAGCATCTGGTGCCCGCAGGAATATTTAACGAGCTAACCGGTGAGTAACTGCGCGACCCTGGAACTGCGCCTCGTAATTGTGTCCCTGGTGCCCGAAACTTGCACTCTCGTTACTGATAACCGGAAAAGGAACTACTCGCAGCCCGATCGCGCACCTGGAGAGTTGTCGTAATTAGGCGAGAATGACACGTCTCACTTGCCCAAGTACAATAGAATCCTTACAGTGAATTCTGCCTCCCACGCTACTTGGAATTCAGGTAATCGTGACCGAGAACGTCTTCCGGATCGAATTAACTCGCCCATAATTTCGGCTCTCGAAGTCGATTTCACTAGTTTCCATTAGTTACACGCTAGTTCTGTTAACTGGGACATGGTTAAACTGCGAGGAAAGCTGGCGAGCCACGCTTTGGGAAAACACTGTGCACTTATTGCAATGTTTCCTCTGGAAGCTTCCTTGGGAACAAGTAAACAGATAGTGTTAGATTTCCTCCACTACTCAGTTTATAATAACAGTGTGGAGAGCTGACAATATCGATCTGGACCTTGGCAATGCCAATGTCGAACTGTTATGTTGTTGTTGCAAAAGATTTTCAAACATAATACTACTACTAAAAAGTGGAATACTCAATTTCCACTGAAATCCTCTCATCGAGAAGAGAATTCCGATGACAAATTCCATAATAAAGTATATCCATCACGGATCTTGACCCCAACGTGATTACACTTTCCGTCTGGTTTCAGTTCGCGTCGAAGCTGAAATAATTCCCGGAAGTAACGCGCGTCGACGGAGAGTTAAACATTCCCTCCAATTCAAATCCAATCAGCGGAAGCTCTGTCGAGAGGATCGCGGAGGAGCCGCGAGCTGTCCAAGCCGCGCGGAAATGCACGCGTGATCGCGACCACGTACTTCCTGGTTCTTGGTGTCGGTGAAAACAACGCTGAAATTCTCATTCATTGACGGGATATTATTCATATGCCGGCGACGTGTGGGCTCGTCACCCAGGGCGCAAAGGCAATATAACTTTTTTTCAGCCCAGCCAACTCTATATTTCGAGCCCCATTCGGGCCTACCAACCCTTCCTCGCTCGTCTTTGCCAACTGGTCCTTTATTAAAGCCAACGCAAAGCTCTGGTTTCGATATCCAGTGGAATTTTATATCTAAAAATTAATTATATGTGGGACACTTTTGAATACCTACGCTACAGCGTTAAATTTCAGCGATACACTGAATTTTGAACCGAGGTATAAATGTTCCATTTTGTGTTCCTGTGTCTATTTGATATTATCAAATAATTCTGTGGATCCGAAATTTTTAAACTTTCAACGTTTGCAGGACAACACATTTATTTCAGAATGTATATTTTCTAATGATTATTTACATGTCGCACAATCGCAGCGAGTAGCTTTTTATTACATAATATTAAATGGTGCCATTCTTAAGATTACCACTGACACGCTCTTTTCAGAGAAAGCTTTCATAAACTTCACATATACGAAAATGTAAATTTATTCAAATATAAACCCGTACAAAGCATAAAAGGCATTGTATTACGCTTCGTAATTTGTTCCCCCGAGTGGAATATTATTTGCATGAATCGTGTCAAGCGTTTTCGGGAAACTAATTCGGGGTTGTATAATTCCAAATTACAATGCCGAATGTTCAACAAAATTCTTCATCTCGATATTTTGTACGTCTCCCCTTTTTCGATAAATTCCATTGTAAACCGTATAAATTGTATCGTTAAAACCTTTAATTATAAATTCATATGCGATTTGGAAAATAATTTATACATTCATTTCTAATGTTTAGGAGAAGTCCAGCATCACTGCAACGTAAGTTGCCTGTAAATGTATCTGGCTTGAGTCTCTGGCGCTTGTTTCCAGCTTGAATTTCGCTAGAAACTTCGCAATGAAAGCCTGTCCATTCTTCAGAAACTTTTACACGCTTTTCGTGAAATAAGCTTCCAAAACTTTAGAAAATCTGGCTTATTTTAGAGAGCCAAGTGCTGCAAAGGATTATGTGCGATAACTGTAATAGTAGAACGCGTACCGTTCATGTTCGCAAAATACTTCCCTCCATTATCTCTCTGCAAGATGTTTTACGACTTGTTCTTTTCAATATACATAATGACGTTTATATATTTTCAACAACTGTCATCACCAAATTACGAGATGGATTATTAAAATCTCTGCTAATACTACATTAACATATCGAAAGCAAATATCGAATGATACTGTTGTTCCTATTTCGTGTGAATTTACATTACTCATCGCAACAAACATCCAACCATTTCACTTCCATGAAAATTGTATTTTCAATTATGCCTTTTGTGTTTTCATAATTTTTCCGTGACGGGTTGAAATAGAATTTTTGTAACGAAATTGTAAAATAAGGCTAAAACGATTATGAACACATCAAAACAACTGTTTTTCCAGTTTACTGAATTCGACGTCGCGCGCTCGTGATTGGTTGACAATTAAATCCGAAATAATTCAAACAACTGTTGCGTAACGAAATATTGATTTTCTGTCAATGGCATCTGAACAACCCAAGTTTTAATTCGAAACAGTAATTTTCGACTGCGAGGACAATTATAAATAATTACAGTATGCTCATTTCAAACTTCTGCCATTCGTTGCCTTACTTTTCCTATTCGAATTGAGCAATTAAACTGTTCAATAATTTCGACTGTTTCCAACGCACAGAAATTAAACTAAAATTGTGAAAAATAAAAATACAGAAACAAAGGACTTTATTTACATTCATTCCATTGAATAAAATGAATAAAATTTAACCTTTGGAACCGATAACAAGGATATGAACAAACGATTCCTTTATTCGCATAAAGCTGTAATTTAAAACAAAAAATTACGCGTATAAATAATTCCACTCCCGTGCGATATTGTAATACGGTCAAATTATACGCACAATTTCGTTCAAAGGACATTACTCGGAAATGTTTGTCGCGTAAATTACAAGTTAATTTATTTTCAGAAAGATCTTTCCGATCTTTCTGTTTCCCAGAATGTTGCATCAGAGTCGAAATAAATGCCGATACGAAGTCTTGTTTAACGTGAAATTTCAAAAAGAAATTCTAGAGTTCAACTAAAATGTCGCGTTCAAACATTCGACTAATCGAGTAACGCATTAAAGGTTCAGCCCGTCAGGAAGAGAAGAAGAAACCGAGGTGGCAACAATCACGCCCATTCTATTAGATGGCAGGGGCTCTATCGAAGGACAGGGCTAAGTGTAACGTAATCTCGGTACCTTAGCATCGCGGCGCCTCGTTAACGACGCTATGAGGTAATCGATATCTACCTGCATGAACCTATACAGGGAACCCATCGGATCGTGGCCAGAGCTTTCGAAGCTGCATTCAAGATACATCGACCCCCGGGTAAGAATTGATTTTAACATTCTGGGAGCGGTGGGACGTTTGGTAATACTGGTCCAATATCAGATTTCATTGTAGCGAAAGTTTGGAACTCGGAAATTTGTTAGCTCGCTTGATAATTGATTGTGCGCAGCCCGAGAGTTAATTAGAATTGAAGTGGACTGCGTAGCCGGAGGCGCTGAGAGTGTACAGGAAATTGACCCTGAATCACCTGGGCGATAACAGGAAATTTTTAGCGTTGATTTGGCAAATAATTCAATTGATTGCGACTACGTGGCCCAAGTTTGCTCAGAGTTAAGCGATTACTAGAATTTATTCAAGGGTTCCATCCTGCACGAAGGTAACTGGGAGTATCGTTAAATTGTTAAAGACCCCGTGAAATGTACTCCATCTGCAATCGTAGCAATTGCTTTTTATGTGGTATACTATGGAGTCATCAAGTCATTGAAAGAAGATTTTTCCGGAGCTCGGATAATTGGAAAATAGCCTCTAATTCCCAATTAGTCCGTATCAACCAGGCTCGTGGTGAGCCTGCATTAGAAATAACGAGATTATTATCATTAACGAACTGATTGGATTAATAGGTACTTGAAATCGCTACTCCGACTGCCTGTTTAAATGTTTATTGCTCGAACGACGCATGGGAACGACGCAAACAATGCAAATTCCGAATGCTTGAGAATCTCGTTAAAAAGAAAAATGGCAATTAGCAAGATTAATCACGCAAAAATAAACACCGCGCATCGTTTATAATTGGAAAGTGTAGTCGGTTGTATTACCGAATGAAAATAAATTTATTAGTTTCACTCGTCCAGAGTTTAAAAAAGCTAAATTTTATTGAAATACGAAACTTCAGTTTTTGGAAATCTTTGCGTGAAATACGTTCGACCAAATTGGCCAATTATAAACAATACAGAGTATTTCGTTTTAATAAAGTGTCGACCAATTTGATGTAAATAAAATATTTTTAACGCACCGGTAAATGTATGGATAAAAACAAAAGCGGAAAAATAAAAAGTTTATTAAAAAACCTGGAAGCAATTATTAAGAAACACACAGCGTATTTCGATAATTAAATATTATAGGGGGTGTATGCAAGTTATCGTCAAACGAACTGATAAGTGAACAATATTGCGATACAATTTGCAAACAAAGGAAGGATTCTTTAATTGACGAAACGGAAAAACAACTGGAACCGCGGAATAAATGTTTCCGGTAAGCCGATGAAAATGAATTCCAGCTGGCAAATGAAGGCCCGAAAACAAATTGCCTCGGTCCTTTTTAATCTATAAACAATTACCGCGAGGCGTAAGCTCCAATCGCTTGTCATTAGTTTGGATTATCGGTTACCGTTAATTGACGCTCGATTGCAGTGTATCATGTGTCCTGTTCCTGATCGACACTGACGAATGAAAACTGAAACAACGGTGTGTTGGTAACGACCGTTTGGAATTACATAAGAATACCGGTAAATGGGATTAAAGTATGTGAAAAAATTAATTCTGTCTTTGATGCTTTAATTGTATGACGAATACTTCAACTTTAGCCTTCCTTTTATTTTTCTAAATAAATTACAACAAATAAGATGGAAATATCGAGAACATCATTGATGTATTAAAACACATCTTGTTTGTAATTACTTTCTGTCGCGTAATTTGTTCTGGACCACATCGATTGAAACCGAGGCAAGACCAGGGAACAAGTAGCTTAAGGAAGGGGGAACAGGGAGAGAGAGGTATGGAATAATGAGCAACATCTTCGGAATGAATGCAGTAAAAAGGAACATTGCTAAATCAATTAAAAGATTCGAGGAAATCCTCGTCGAGCTACCAAACACTCGATCCGAGTGGCTTCGAGTAATCCAGCTTGTCCCTGAATTCATTTGCCTGACCTCTTCTCATCACGTTTCGTCGCCGAATCAAAGAATCTTAATGGTAATGCCTTCGATTGGCCCATTTACCAGGTCTTCCGTCCTCGGATTTCGCTTCGAGAAAGGACATCGTACTCTATCGTTCCTCTTTCCTTTTTTATACTCTCTTTTTACCTTCTCACCGTGCCGCATCCTCGAAAAGAGGACCGTACTGATTGGAAAGCTAATCACGCGCTACTCTCCATTACATTAATTAAAACTTAACTCTCAACTTTGCCTGGCTACCGTCGGCTGTCTTGTTCTCTTCCAACTTTCCCTGTCTCTTTCCTACCGCTTGCTCGTTTTGTCTCCCGTAGTTCTACATCCGTGGCTGTCAACTTTCTTTTCTCATTTGCATATCAACGAGAACGTCAAGTTCCTATTAGCATCGTGTCGTGTTACGAGCACTGTTCGATTCAGTTTGCAACTACTTGTCGCGACCGGAAGGCTGCGAATCCAGACGGATGCAACACCAGCCGTACTGGAAAATCGTTGTAGCGTTAAATTTCGAAGAGGATATTTACAAATACGAAACAAAATTCAAGCAACTTTCGAATTGAAGTTTTTTAGTTATTATTGCAGACGCAATCTGCAAAGAAAGAAACTAAACACACGGAGAACCACGGGAATTCTCGGCACGATTTCAATCTTGTTCACGCCATGAAAGTTAGCGTGGAATTAGACGCAAATTTCGGTGACGTTCATTCCATTTGCAGGTGAAAAGTACGTCGACAGTGCGTCCCGTGAAATCGGTCTCGAGAATCGACCGAACGAGAGAGAATTTCTGTTCCTGTCAAACCAGCGCGGTTGATCTTTCGCCACGTTTTCGGTGCGTTTACAAACCGCTGAACGAGACACTGAAAATTAACCATTTGGATTATGCGTACCTCTACAAGTATTCGGTCAGCCAGATGCACCGTGACGAAGGCCCGAGGGCGTTCCATGAATACGTCTAAAGAGTCTTTCTGGTATGATATAAAGAAATATATCGTTTTGATATGGTTCACCAGACTATCGTGGTCCTATTTAAACATCAAATTTAAAAATAAACCATGGCACTGTAACAATATACATTATTATCTGAAATTACAACGCTCTTCCTTCTCGATCGTGTTATTTTATTTCGCGAATCGATGTTCAGGAAAGCAAAGTTTCGGGAAATTTGTAGCAAGTTGAACCTTGGGAATTTCAAAGTGGGAGATAAGTCGGAACGACGGATGAAATTACTGTTGCAGTCGAGATGATGTTCGAACAGAAAATTCCAGGAAACGAAAAAGATTATCGGTACACACGATATATCCATTTTGGCTCGGTCTTATCGCTTTATCTCGTCAACTATCCCTCGGTCGTTAGACGTTATCTGTTCTATGGCGGGAAGCAACGATACTGGCAAAATAGAATTTTCGTAAAGTGCATAAGATGATCTCCTAACGTCTTCTCATTCTTCTTCACTTGGATATTAAGGTCACTCTGGAATATAAGAATCTCACTGAAGAAAGATAAAACGAAACGGAATAAAGGATCCTCATCTCGGGCACGTCTTATCGTTGATTGTACTACTTTGCTCGAGCATCGTTCTGCGCCCGAAGGTTTTACGCGCTGAAAGAACAAACAAATGAAATTCTGATAAATGATACCAGCTAATTTATCTCTCCTACCACGGCGCAGGATCGATTACTCGATCTTAACGATATTTAGCGTGTTCCAGCGCACCTTGACGCGAGCATTAGCGATTTTTTAAATAGAAACCGTTCAGCCAGCCGTATTAGAAAAGTTTCCCAGATGGGTTTGGAATGGCTAGGGTTTTCCAACCGCGTCTACGGTTACACAGGACTGGCGTTTTGCACAAGTAAACGGAATTTCTAAGGGAGACGTTCTCATCGCCGGTTGCAGCTTATCACTGATCGCGGTAGCTTAGAGCGATTTTGAACGGAGTACGGTTTAAGCTTCGTCACGATAGCTGGTCGGACGAAAGGTAGCGATGTGCGTAGATACTGTCTCCTTGTATGGCAACGAGTGCTCTTTCTGCGAAATTGGATCCCGGCCGCGACGTAAGTTGCGGATAACGAGTACTTGGATTTAGAGATTTCGTGGCGGCGTGGAAGCGGAATCCGCGCAAAATCGATACCCGCCGAAACGTATTCCCGCCGTAGGCGAACAACCTCGATCCTCCTGAGAAGAATTCATTTCCTGCTTTGCGTGTAATGTTTGCCGCCTTTGGTATCGGGAAATCGTCGGCGAAACGAAGTCGAATTTGACGGAAGTATTTGCAAATAGACGCGGTATACGATATCGACCGAAAATTTGCATTGTCCGGTGAAATGAAAGACAGAGTTTTTTGATCGTTGCAACGACTACGAAAAACAAACAATTTTAATGGTTCTTTTTTTAAATTCCCAGCTGAAACCATCCATTCGTCGCCACAGAATTATTGCTCGATTGAAAAGAATACTCCTAAAATAGATTCTGCTTCTCTGGCCAACGCTTTGTTGCGGCTCAATTCCCGAAACCTAATTAATTTTGTTTGAGCGGTGCTTTTTCCAATTTACCTTGGCATGCTTCACCCTCTGACCAATCCTCCGCAACTATGCACCTGCTGTATACTCTTTACACAAAGTAAGAACGTGGCCTATTTCGTGGCCTCCATATGCAGGCTGCTTTATACTTTTCGAGGTAACGTCAACTCCTATGATTACGTGTCCCTCCTAAACAGTTTCTTCCGATAGACAAAATCTCTGCATAAACTACTTAATAAAGAATAGATTTGCAATCAACGTAGGAATAAAGGGGCTCATAACTGTAATAGCACCGCATTCCTATTTTTTTCGCGGCCGTTATTGGTTACTCTGGCAAGACGGATGCTGGAATGAAGAAAAATCGTTGCCCCCGCTGGGACAACCAGTTTCCGTTTATCGAGCGTTCTAATAGGAGGGTTAAAAAATTACCTCCGATGCTGGTGGCGCATCGACACTGGTTAACAGGCCTGTCTCTAAGGAGCTGGAGACCGATAAAGAGGCAATCGCTGCTTTCGTTTGGATTAAGAACTATTTGTCAGAGAAAAGAATGGCAAATGCGCGTGCCGCGTCGATCAATTCTCCCTCAGCGATATTTTAACAGAGTTGGAACGGACGGATATCAATGGATCATTTAGACGTTTTTAGGTGGACCAAGTCGGGTCAAACGAGGACGTTAAAAAATGGCCAATTTCAGCAAAATATTTCCAACCCTCGAGCAAAAATATTACGAATCTATCGAGGGCAATTCAGAACCCACCCCTGGAGTCACCGTTCATTGCGAAATTAAACCGTTCGAAAACCGTCGACCATTTTTTTCCCCCGATCTCTTCTTCGACACCCTCGGATAGAATAACTCGAATTCCCTCGCAGCTTTGATATCAACATCCATTATAATATTACCGCGCGTGACGTACAATACAATCAAACGGCTGTTTCAGGTATCCGCGAGTTCATTCCCTGGCGAAAATCGTCCTTGAATCTCAAAGCCGCTCCCCGCCGATCCCCCGCGAATCCGTCTACCCTCGGAATTTCAGGAGAAACGTTTTATACGCTGCTCTCCTGTTGGCACGTCGCCTCGGGGCGCTTTGTCAGCGAGCGGGGAGGGGCAAGAAAGGAAGGGTGCAGTTAATTAATAAAAGCTCGAACCAGGTGAGAGGCGGGGAGGGGTGGGGTGGGTGGTGCTCGTCCGTCGTCCCGGATAAAGGGATGAAATACGATCCATGCATCGTTTCATATTGGACGGAACCGATATCTCACTTGCAATTCAAACGAGACTCACGTGTCATGAATGAGGAACTTGTCGTCTTCTTTGTCGATGCAGACGCCCTTGCTGGTCATGATGGATCCGTTCACCGTCACCAGCTCCACGTTCCCCGACTCGAACCAACGGCCTTTCCACTGCGCCGGAAACTCGCACCCTGGAACACAGAGAGACACATCGGCTACGGTCGGGAATTTTACATTTTTTTAATCTGCTCGTCCGCGGTCGATAAATAAAGGCGCGGCATATAATCCACCGATGGAGAATATTCAAAGCGGGAGGTGGGTGGCCAGGTGGAACAGTCCGGGGGGACGAAGGGGTGTGCTTGGGGAACTCGGTCCGTGTAAAGACCGCTCGTTCGGGTCTTTTGTGGGGAAAGCGCAAAGTTTCGACGACAGTTGTGTTGCGTGGTTCTCTTTTTTTGTTTACGGTGACTGGCCTGTATCGATGAAAGCAAGTTCGTACTCTTTTTTTTTTACTTTCCTGACGGTTATCGAATATAATAGAGAGGAAGTATTGCTATCGGTCAAAATTCCAACCCCTGCCCACCGGTTTTTCGCAGTTCTCCACGTTTCGAAGTGCTTTGAACCCAAAAACTCGAAAAACTGGTTACAGAATTTTGCTTTAGCTTCTCTTCGCGTCGCGGCCACGGTTTTTCAGAAAATCTGGAAATCTGGAGAAGCGATTTCTATGATCGATGTAACATGTATAATTCAATATCCATCCGATATAGATTTTCGCGAATAGCTTTCACAAGAGATGAATTCTTTTAGGTGCGCCTCTTGCAAGCTCGATCTGCATCGCACTCTGTCATGCTCCATCCAAAGGATGCCGAGCCAGAAACGTCGATAGCTCGATCGAGAAGCACTCAAACCCCCCAACATCGGCGCGAGTCGTCTCCAAAAATCTTGCAGTTCCCATTTGCAAATCGCACGGAAAGGAGCTGTTCCGTTCAACGAGCCACGCGCGTTCATCCATTCATTCCGGCAGAGACGGGAGAAAGCGAGAGCCTTCCTTTCGTTTCGGCCGCAAATCATCTTAATGCACGCGAACCGCGGCGAATCCGTGGAGCTGAGAGCAATAATACCCCTACCCCCATCTGCACCTCTTCTCGCAATAACCCCGGAGTAATCGTGGAAACAAAAATATAAGAGGGGATTACGTTCCCTCGCGAGCATATATCAGCGTCGCCAAGAAATCGCGAGGAGATTCCGGGTCGGCCAGGATTTCGGTGCGCTAGGACTTATTAAATACAAAATGCTCCCAACAAACAATGCTTAATCGCGACGTCTCTTCTCTGTAATCCTCGCCTCTACAGATATAATTTGTTTCTCGGGAGTTGGCCAGGCAGTCCGATTGGTTGTCACGTAATAGCGACACCTTTACTCGCGTGCATTTTCGTTACTGGCTGAATCCGTTATATTTACAAAGCTACCGCATATGTAAACAAAATTAACGAGTTCGAAACACATAGTGAAATTTCATTGCCGCTGTCCCCTTCGACTCGTTGGTGCCTCGGCCAGCTCTTGAGCAATATACAATAGCAACACGGACGGTTCTTCGCCGAGGGTTGAAGCGGGGGGCTGAGGAATTGACGTTCCTCCGGGCTCATTCCTCGCCACCTTCTTCCCGCTTGATAATCCGATCTCTCTAAGGAGATTCCCCATTTTTACAAGCTCGTTTCGGTACACGCCGCCGAGGGCATTCCAAATATTCCCGGAATCCTGGATTTCTGCTCGCTGGCGAGGGCTGGGGGAAGCGGTGTGCCCAGGCCGAGAGAAAACATGGTTTAACGAGAACCAGGAACGGAGTCCGTGGTTTCGGGCGCCCTGCAAATTCATTCCAATTGTTTAAAAGTACGGAAACGGGTCGACGAGAGGCTTCTGCACGCCTCCGAAGACGATTGTTCCTCGGTCCTGGATTCAGCGAACCGTGTCGTGCTTCCGTCGACCATTATCGTCATTACTTTATAACGTCGTGGCCCCTCCGGTATGTATTTTCTTGAGAGCATTACGTGTCCTGAGATCGACCAAAGGGCGTGTTTCTCGTCGCCTTGTGGTTTCCAATTTTTTCTTGTCCTTTCACTTTCGAAACGTTTTCGCTCGCTTTGCTGTCGATGCAAGGGTTGATCAGGATCGCGGAAAGGCGCGCGTCGTTTATGCGTGTCTGGTATGACGATCGAAAAATGAAACATAATTTAGGAACCTTTTACGAAGTCTATAAAGTATATAAACGATTCCAAAGTTTGATCTACTAATAATAGTATTCAGAAAGAGTAGAAAAATATTTTTGTTCAAATTTTATTTATTCACAAGTAATCGTTGCGGAAAATTTCTCAAGCGTCAAGCCATGAACGACTAATAAATTTTCATTTTCGCCTTAAAAGATAATAATACGTAAGAATTAATCCGCAAGTAAATCCCTGGAACTGCGGAGCCTCGTTTCCAACCCCTCCGCCGTTTCCTTCAACCCTAATTATTTCCTCCTCCAAGCCGAGATAAACGGACCGCACTTAGCCCGCGGCGAAGAATCCCGAAAAAAAAAACAAAGAAAATCATCGTCTCTCGAGGTAATCCAAACCACCCTCGTCCGCCACCCCCGTCGGGCGTGCATGATGCTCTCCACGAGGGCGCATCCGACGCAGGCGGCGAGAAAAGTCGTGAAAAAGGATCGAGGGGACAGTTGGCTGTGAAGAAGGTAGCCCGCGATATAATTAGCAGAAATTGAAGTTAGGTCAGAAAGCAAAGTTATCGAGGGTGGAGGGAGGGAGGAGAGTTTCGATGGCGCACAGGAGGACTGCCATTCCGCGCTGCTAGCTTGGCTTTTTCCCCGGCTGCCGCTGATATAATTACTAATTTATTACCGTTCCCCAAACCCTCCTCGACCCGCTGTTTCGGCACTGTACCTTAAAAGGACACCGCGCGAACAGGGAAACCGGAGGTAAGGATAATTCCTCCTACCGTCCGGGGAAAGGCAATACCTTCCGTTTTAATAACGGTGCTCGTACGTGGCGCACACCCTACGCCAATGGGAGAAACTTTTCATTCCCGTTCCGTGCGTTTCCAAGCATCTGCGCTCCGTGTCCGTGTTTAATTGTTTCCTTTTTTTCCTCGTGGAAACGAAAAACAACCTGCTCCAAGTAATTTGTAGATCGCTTAGGCTAAGTACGCGCCATCGACTTTCCGTCGAGTTGGAATTAATCGCCATTTTTCAATTGCCGGTAATTCGATCCAATTTCCAATCAATTAGCGGTTATCTGCTGTTGTTTATTATTTTTCACAACGGTCGCTATAAAAGTACAGTCGAGCAGCTGCGACTACGTTCCGCTCCAAAACCCAAGACCCTAATTTCATAACCTTAATGTACCGGCGTCGTCTACCCTCCAACTATACATGAGATCGATACCCTTCAAACAAATGATTACGTCCCAATTACGTTCCACTATCAAATGAACCAACAGTCGTCTCCCCAGCTTAACGGAGCCGATTTCCGTAGACCAACGACCATATCACGTGCCGAAAATGACTAATAACGTCGCTACACCTTCCAGGAATACCCTCTCCCTGAACTTTCCCTTGAAGCCAACGCAGAACGAATCGCATGCATTGTCTACAGTTTTACGAGTCCACCGGGACTCGCAATTACAGGACACGCTCCGTGTATTTGTTTCAACCTGAAAGGGGATCGGGTTGGAGCAGCTCGTTCGAAAAACTCTCGAGCACGCACTGTCCGCTTAATGTTCTTACACGTGTTCTGATCCTCGCCGGAGGAATCGCACCGTGGGGAAACGATTCAGGGAAAACAAAAGCAGATTAAAGAAGCCCTGCCAAGGGATGAAGAAACGTCCGAAAACCGGATGGAACTTTTATGTAAAAGAAGAGAAATTGCGCATGAAGGATGGTCAGCTTACAGGACATTCGGCAAGGACAATTTGTGGTTGATACCGGGGTGATAAGGATGAGGAAATGAAATGTTTTTATGGTGGTTTTGAACACCGCAAACTTTGCCACGAGACAATTGAAAGAGGAGGAACGGAGAA
>NC_071981.1:4257212-4328780 GCF_026283585.1 Hylaeus volcanicus | reverse complement strand
CCCGACCATTTGGTCGAATATTAAAACACGTCAAATCTGTGGGTGTCCGTAAATCACGTTCCCCGTCCGTCGAGCGAGGAGCAACGAAGCCAGCCTCGAGAAGATCCCAGCCGGCGAGCGCTGCTGCCAGACGAATCAATCCCTCGTCAGAGCCATTAAAAAATGGATTATCGAAGAGCGAAATTACCAATTTCCACTTAGTCCGGGAATTATTGAAAAAGCTTGGACACGCACCAACGATTTTCAGGTTAAGGCTCCATTTAGCCCAGTCCTCTCCGCCGGTTAATTCGATTTTTATGTATACCCGTGAACCCTACACATCCTCCAGCGTCTCCCCCGCGCGCACCCCTGAAAATGATTGGGTTTCAGGCGGAAATAACTTGATTAAAATAATCTATCACCCGAGCAGTGACAAGGGTGATTGGCTATCTGAGTTAAATATGATGGAGCGGCCACTTTTCCATACGCACACCTACCACGTCTATGTCTGCGTCTCTGTTCACCCCTTTCCTGCCTCCCTCGCAGTCGATTTCACACACACACACACCTACACACACACGCACGCACCCCTCTCGCTCTATCTCTCTGTCGCGGCGTCTCTCAGTATCGACAGAGGCAAATTGATTGGTAATATGTGGTCACCGGCCGTCCGCCTATCTCCGTGACATTTACCAACGGAAATGCCTCGTTTTTCCGATATCCGAGCCCGAAAGAGCCGTTGAAAGGGCTTTTACTGGAGGAAATGAATATTACTTCGCTAGGTACCGTAACCGGGCACCGGGATCAAGTAATATTACAGTTACAAGGCTTGCATGGATGCGTGTGGAAGTCAACAGGGTTGGGTTGCCGGCGAGATATGTGCCGGGCGAATGTGTCGTATGAGATTCGAATCTGAATCTCACGATATACGGGTCGTCGTAATGCACGAACCTCTCTGTCACGTTCGCCAGCCCATTCGCGACCAAAAATATTCAATCACCGTATCCGACTGTTGTTATCCGTTAACGAGTTGTGTCAGCAATTACACGCTGCACGTTTCAGAGGAATCCTGCCTGTGTACCTTGTTCGGTTATTGGCCGTTGTGCTTCGAGTACTATAACTCGCTCCTTCAAAAAGTGCACGACGAAAAAGTACGAAACAGTCGAATGCGAGTCCCGAAAGAAATTTTTGAAACAACCTAACACTTTTGTCCGGCAATGTAAGCATCAGAGTGGAAAAGAATAATACGGTACGTATCGGAAATCCTCGTGGAAGCGATCGAACGCATTTCCACGTCGTCCAATGTCTATCTCGGAGAAATTCGCTTCGCCAAGTCTGTCGCGTGGGCAATTTCTGAAAGGCAAACAACTCTAATCGATTACCCATGTCGATCCAATCGTAATCTCCACGGATGAGAGAGTCAACAGAACTGGAATATTGCCACGGACATCTGCGCGAGATGATTGGCACGTTCATCTTTGATACGTTTCATCGCCGATCGAATTTAGACAAGGCCCTAATTCCTCTATATCTGTATCCGACGTTGTCACTCATATTATTTATAGAGCTTTCCAACGCTCACCTGTACGCGTCCCGTGTGCGTCGAGTGTTGGTTCAGCTTCCACGTGAGTTCCGAGTTACGTACACTTAGCCCCCAGCGAACTCACAATTAGTTAATGATCTAGCTCGCCATTCATCGCGCTCGAAAGCACGCGTTTTGAGATCCCGAGGAGACTTGTTCGCCGTTCCTCTCTCTTTTTCCCCCAGCTTTTCTATTCGATGAAACGTGACGGAATGTGGGTCACGAATGGAATGATTTCCGACCGGTATTCAATGTACCGTTGTTACAATTTAAGGGATTCGGGAGGGAGGCAAAACCTCGTTTATTTTTTTCTTTTTTAATAATTTAGCTCGCAGTGAAAAAATTTTGCCAACGTTTGTCAGGGGATGTATAAATTCCCTAAACACGTATCTTTTGTTGCAACAGTCAGCATTTCTCGTAGAGAAAGTTCTCATCTATACCGTCATTGGAATTCTGCGTGACCCATTCTCGCGAAGACAGAGTCATCCACGTCCTGGAAATCTTGTGTGTCATTCTAGCCTCCAGTCTCCCACCGGAACCCCTCCCCCCCCCCAAACTTCGTCCTACGCTATTGCTTCCGCTGCTATTCCAACACCCTTCAAATCGAATGCAATATTGCTGTTGTAGTTACTTCGGATCTATATCAGTCCTGTGTCACTCGAAACTCTGTGCAAACTCGAATTCAATACTAGCTGCGTTGGCCATCCAAGTCGTCGAGTTCGATGAACATTGTTACCGAACAGATAGCGCATTCGTTTCCTTGTGTCCGTTTCGAGTAATACTCTGGTCATTCGGCCTGCCTCCACTGTGTCTTGCACCGCGTGCTTTACACGTGTTTTTATATTTGAGGCCTACCGACAGAAACGTACCTCGGAAGGAGCTTGAATGCAAAGGAACGCGAACGGACTGATGTTTTATTCCGCATCAGCACGCCTCCTCCGTCTCTCTGGCTCTGTGATTCCTTCAGGATTGCGATGCAAAAGAGCCACGGCATACATGCATCAACGCAATATCCTTTTTCACGGGGAACTGGAAGGCCGAAGGCACAAAAGGGCACGCGGGCTGAACAACATTCGGGTTACGCTTGAAAAGCCCGCCGCTACAAAGTGGATATTTAATTAAATAGAAGGAACGCTGTATCTCTGCCACCTTAATGAAACGTTCGTGCAACGCAGACGGGTCAATGGTTATTCGGACTCTTTGTTGGACGTTTATACGTCGATCGCGCGACACGAGAAATCGTGAAACGAAATGATACGGGGAGATGCAGCTTATCGTACACTTTGCGGCTGAACGATCCAGGAATTGAACCATGAAAAGAATATTCGACGAGAACTGGAATGAACATTTTTAGAGCAAAGACCATAGAAGAATAAGGGGGACAACTCGCTTCTGCGCGGGTGACGTTCATTTTTTTCACGTGTGTCTTGACATCTGCTAAGCATTTATGAAATACAACCGAAGGGTTTTACGAGAGAATGAAAATTCTCACATCTTGGTTCGGAATTGCCCGCTTTGAAAAACCATGTAATCCGTACGCAGGATTCGATACGTTCGAAATCCAGCCTAATCTTGGCCAGGAGAAATCTACCCCTAACACCGCCCCAAGAAACACTAACCACCAACCGTACAAATAAAACGCATCTCAGATGGAGTACAAACTTTGTACCAATCGCATGATCGATCTGTCAAAACGAGTATCCGTGTAAGTGCAGACCCCGCGTCTGGCGCTAGCCAGGAAAAACCATTTTCCGCTCGCGGAGATCTCGTCCGCCTCGCGAGTGCAAGCTTGCCGCATTATAAATTGAGATAGAGAAACGTATACACGTGAATAACCAATGCTGAAAGCTGTTGCGAGGGTAGATTCGACTCTCTCGAAAGCGATTGTGCAACTTTTCCTTCGCTTTCCCGTCTACACCACCCCCGGTCGCCCGTGAGTTCACCCTCCTCCCACCAGCGCCGCTGCCATTCTTCCCTCGTTCCTCTTCCCGATCTCTCCGCCACCGATCCGATTCGTTTCGTCGGAAATTAAATACACAAGCAATCCCAACCCCCTCCTCTGTGCAGCCACTCGTACCTACTACTCGAAAACCACACCCACCTACTTGTTGAGGAAGAGTTAAGGTGGAAACACTCGTTTTGCGTTACCCTGTCACAGGGAGAATCTCCTACTCGAATTTCCCATAAACAGCTCCACATGCATGTGGGTACAGATTCATTTTTCAACGAATTCTAAATTAGCGATATTTTTTTACGGACTCCCACGGTAATTGATAAGCCTCTAGGCGATTCTCGTTCCATCGACTGCCACATTGTGCAGCCGAAATTTTTTCCTCCTACCTGGCTGGCTCTTCTATCGTCAATAGCTAACCCCCATCCCCGAAAAGATACGGTGAATTGTAAAGAAGCAAGGAGAGGGGCATTTTCAATATCTGCTGTATTTCCGTCACCGTCGTTTCCACCCCTCTGGATATCTAGCAGGGGTAACACTGTACGCACCCCCGTCACTACATTTTAATATTTCAGGATTCGATGATACCCCTCCCTCCCGCCCCTCGCATGCCCGCACTCCATCGCTCACGCAGATGTGCTCAACTCTTTGGGGTATCGACTATTACCAGCGAAATGGTCGTTGTAGTTAATTGTGCGTGCGTATCTTATTACGAAAAAATCTTTTGGTCGTTAAATTAATAATCGCTATCGATTATTCGTTAGAGGTTAACCGGATGTGTAAATATATGTAGCTCTGGTCAAAGAACAAGTACGCTCACTCGAAGGGCGCAAGAGACTAGATTTGAGGAGGGTTAAAATCTAATCTTCGCTTTCCTTTTTCTTTCGCCTCGCCTCCTTCCTCCCTTTTCCCCAGTAAGCGAGAACGCTAGTGGCCCTGCCACTGCGGTCAATTTGCACAGGCCATTAATTTCAACTTCCGTGAAAATCACTGGGAAAACTTCCTTCTCCCTTCGAGGAAGCGAGGATCCCAAGCAGGATCGCGTTATTTCCCTCGATGGGGTGGCAACCGTGAAGCTTTGGAGGCAACGTTGTAACGGGACGATAATCGCATTGGTCGTTAATTCGTCGACGGTTTTGGAAATTTCGATGTCCCCGGTTTCGACGTGAACGGTTGCGATACGAATCACAATGGATCCTATCAAAGGGAATTATCAAAGCGGTGGAATACGCTGCGTGACCGTTAAGGCGAAATTAATTCCCCGGGCTCGCCTTTATTTACAGAAACAGGAAGATGACGGCAGGCTACTGCAATTGTGCGTGGACGTAACAAACTCCCACGGGAATTAGAGTATCGTTTCAAATGGTCTCATTTCAAATTGTCAAGTATCTTGTACGTTTTTTACGGCGAGGAACAAAACTATTGAAATAGGCAAAATTTTCGTATAACATACTTTGTAAAAAAGAATACGATCCTTATCGTAATTAAAATTTCATTTATCTTCATGTTCATTTAAAAGTTAACGTTTAAGAATGGACCGAACAACAGGAAGGCATGTATCCTCGTTTCGTTCTTACCCACCTGATCAATCCATTAAACGTGAACGCTACACCCTCGTTAAAGTAATAAATGCTGTTTAATTGACGTAATGGCCAAGATAAAGATTAAAAATTAAATCTCGTTCGCCATCGAGCGACTCCGTGAAATGATTGCTTCAGCTGCTGCTAAATTTTATTACCACACTTTTCAGTTCACCGAACTTTAATATTCCGAATGAACCCCGTGCAACGAAATATTCCAATACGAACCAAGAATCCATAATTTGGAAATTAAAAGCGTTCCTTTCCCGAATGTCATTAATAATTTCTGGAGTTGGATACACCGATTTAGGCCAAGGAACGAGAAGTCGCTGGATTTAGCTTTCGGAAATAACTTTCGTCCACATAATTGCAACAGAATCTATCTACCGATTAGTCATCGTAAAATTTTAATCGATCAAGCTCTGTACTGATCAAGCACGGTCGATCGGAACGAAATCCAACGAGAGGGGGGAGGGGACATCGAATCAACGCTAATCCCGAATTAATTAAACAACAAAGTCCCGTCAGGCGGAAGAACACCCTTTGGAAATTGTCCGCGAAAGAAAGTTATCCGTATCTGGCGGAGTTTCTAATTAACCCGACGTCTCCGATCCGTCAGATTTATCAGCAAAGAATCCCGGCCGAGTTTGAGTTATACTGGCGGCGGTCGTTATAAAGTTCCAACAGCGCAGAGAATTCGGAAAGGGAAAGGAAGAGGCCTGTCCTCGGCGTATCCGACATCCACGCACCCTCGAGTTTATAATGCACCCCTCCCATAACTGTATATTTCACGGATTCACCGACTAACGCGCCCGGAGAATCCTGCGGGGCGTATTCAAATACCACCACCCTCGAATTGTGCGCTGAAACGTGAATTATACGCGCCTCGTGTGATGCTTCGACGAGATTTCCTGCGAATTCCTTGCGAATCTTCGAGCTCGGTACGCGAGAACGCGTGCCTTGTGGTTACCGATAGTAATATCGCGTTGCGTTTTCAACCGATCACGATGAAACGAGCATTCGTGCCTGCTCAATTTTTCCGCCGGAGATCCAAAGGACACGTTTCACTCTTAAGCCTTTATAAATCACTGGTGCTCATTGTTACCACGAAAAGTGCTCTGGGAGTTGTCCTATAAAGAGTTGAGGAGGTATCATACTCTAGAGCGTCAATCATTACGTATTAATTTGAATATATTTGAACGATATATCGCGCACGTATCTATTTCGCCTCGCGTTTCAAAAGTAAAATGGGAAACTAGCCAAGCTTGACTAATCCCTGAAACATGGATCCGCGAAGGAGCTATACTCGCAGCCTCCTCCTTCTCGAACACGTCCAGGGCGCAAGAATCGACCCTCGTGCATCGCCCCCGCTCCGATAACCGAACGTTCAAACACCGCGAACGTGATATTCCGACATAATAGGTTGGACGGGTTTGTTGGAAATCCATCCGCTATTTTGATTAAGCCGAACGTATTAGCGCCTCGCCACGGGGCACGACCGTGGTTATAAATAACAATAAGGGCCCGTGCGGACGGCAAACATCGTAAAACCTTTGGCAAACACGGGGGTGGCCGAAGACCAGGACGTTCAGGACGACGGAGCATTGCCCGGGGATGGGTGGGAGGCGAGCCTGGAGACCGATAGAGAAACCGAGGGAATATCGCTTCGTGGGTGGAATATACCGGCAGGACGGCAAGAAAAGCCTCGCACATGGTGAAATACGAATCGAGGAGCGTGCTGCGTCGCGACTTGGCGGGATATTCCGTTTTAGGGGACCGTGGAAACCCCTACGATCAAATATACCCTGCCGTGGGGTGTATCGACAGTAGCGACGAGCTACCGGACGCTTCGCGACGACACTTTACGCAAACACGTTTAATTGGCCGAAAAGCTTTAATCTTAAGGTTATTTCGAAGTTAATTATCATGTTAGTGAAACTTTTTCAATAGACATAGAAGGTACGAATATTGTAAATTATCAATTCCTGTGCAATAGACATCGTCATGCTCCTAGGTGGCCTAAATTCACCAACAAGAGAGTAAGTGTACCGTACGACAATAACCATGATACAATAACGTATCCTCCGTCATCTCCTCTGTCCCAATTCGTTTTAAAAATTTCACAATCATGACCTCGTTTTCTTTCCATAAAATATTCTATCTAAAGAGGTTCAGCGTTCCAAAGTTTCGGCTCCTCGGTTCTAAAATTATTAAAATGGCGAAACGGGCAGGAAAATACCCCCGTCCCGCAATAAAAGCGAGTAAAGTGAACGCGGTGGCCTGGCTCGCATAGGTGGCTCGGTGTTTCCAGCATTTTACGGGATCTCTGGATTATCAAGCGTCAAGGCTGAACCAACGTTGGCCAACCGTTACGATTTACCGGTTTCATCAGCCAGCGTTGATAACTACGTAGCCTCTTTATCGTGTATGCGCCGCTACGCCCTGCTCGTAAAGAGTATCGACTATTCCAGTAATTTATGTACATGTTGTATGCACACGCGCGCACTGGCCATGTTTACGGTAGTTGGCGCGACTCGGCAACTAGAAGCCGGAAACACTGGCGGGACTATCGATTAGATAGCAGTAAATATGAGGAGCGCGGAGTTAGATCCACTCCGGGAAAATTGATTGATTGCTGCGAGGACGAGGACGATGGAAAATAGAAGGAAAGACATCTGAGACCAGTTGCGCTCATTTTAACGCTACCGAGTAAACGTTAGCTCTCTCCGTTTACCGTAATCAGACTCCAATCGTGTTCAACGATTGCCGAGAGAACAATCAGCCAGAAAATTACTCAGGAATTGTTCAAACTTTCGCCAGTAATTTAAAGATCAACGAAAACGCCCGAGATCGAGCGCGGAGAACTAATTAGGTACTTTGGAAAAACGCCGCGAAGACGATGAAGAGCTGCAACACCTTCCCCAAGTTCCCGGAAACTCGCGTCTAATCCCTGGCAGCTGCACGCACGAAACTACTTCCGTACTTAATCGTTGCGCGAAATCAGATAATGTCGCGTCTGGTTCTCCAACAACAACGACGCCAGAACAACGATACCAGAAATTTGTACGAGTCGAAACGCATTAGTAAGTTGTTGACAATGTTCTTCTCTGCAGCTCGAGTTTCATTTGTCTTTTAAATTAAACGCCTCGAAGAGTCAGAAACACTGCTGATAAACTTTTCGAACTCTGAGTATTTTAAGGAGACCTTCCTCGTAAAGAAGTATTTCCTCGAAAGATGAAGATGCAATTGAAAAGATTTTTATGGTTCGTAGAAGTAAGCATAGACAAATAAGAGCTCAATATATCGGAGAAGATGATGGTTCCTTGATTCGAGCAACCAAGTGGAGCAAAAATGAAATTTATCCGACATAGGGGGAACGTTGATTAAATGTTTGAGCGATCTTCGTCGAATCTCGTGTAAACTTGAACAGAACATGGAGTTATGGAAGATCAAACAGAACGTTACCGAAACCGCTAATTTTATTTCCAAGACAAGACTGCTATGTAAACCCTTCTAGGATTTCAATTTTTGCTAAAACGAATCTCGCGATTTTCCAAGGGAACGTTGGGTTACGCCACAAAATTAGCGAGCCAGAATGGCGCTGCCACAAGATCGTTCGGTATTCCCGTCGCGATAACACGTGCAAGAACTTCTCGAATGCACACGTACGCGACCGACATAAAGTGAATATTATAAATGTCGAGCGCGTACGAACAGTGAACTCGGTTTAACCGAATTAACGAAGCAAATGTTGCTACGAAACGGCCCCTTAGAACCACCGACAATCGCTCCGTAAACGCAATCGCAACCTATGGAATCTCTAACCAGAAAATTAACGCTTTCACTTGTAAAATTTCAACAAAAAGTTGATGCAGACATTGCCGATTGTTAGTTTAGAATCTATCGGCGTTGGTTCGTCGATATTTCGACCGAACAAATGTTAATTTTTTGAAGTCCTGGGTTTCCATTTTGGTCTACGAAAGCGGCAATTTCGCAACCCAACAACAATACGTTGTTACCCAGCCAGAGTATGATTTCGGGAAATATTTGTACGGCCACAGACGAATGTTTTTCCACGTTTGTTTGGTCAGTGATTGTAAATTTATGCGAGCAAAACACCGCCCGTTGGTAACCGAAACGCAATGGAAAATTTCGTCTGACCGCGAGCAGGAAAATGAATGAATTAATGGTTCCGTAAAAATGGGGGTTCTAGTTAACCCCACTGTTCTGCGATGCTATAATAAATGTGATCAGCTTCGGAAGCACGATTGTTAGTAAATAAACACGCCCATAATTGTTCCATTTCGTTGAAATAATATTTATCGTTCCATGTCTATTTCACTCTGTAACATCCAAGATAGATTTTCCTGTGTAAATTTCCAGCTAACGTAGCTTCAACACCAAAAACTATCAAAGAGCGAGTGTTGGGATAGTTATGGCCTGAACGTTTACAAGATGATCCAGCCAGAAACTAAACACGGTTAGGATTCCCGCGCAACGAAATTTAACTCCAGTTAAATTTCCAGGATCGAGTAACGCGAACTGAACCGTTTAAGTCAATCTAAGAGTCGACTAACGTTGCGAACGTCGCTCACGCTAATATCCCGTCGGATTTCGTTTTCATTCAGCTACACGAACAGCTTTATTGGACCGTAACCGTAACCAATTACATCAAGGGGGTTTCTTGGTACGACCCTGTTGGCTTGGGATGAAGTATGCGCATATAGCCGTTGCCCCTCATATTCGTGAGATTAAGGCAGATTTAACGACCTCGTTAATCCATTAGTAACGCTGTCGCTACAGCGATTCGGTGCTACGCGTGGTCCGATAAAACGTGGAGACGCCATTTCCTTGCACACTACTGGATATGAAGGCTGTTCAAACGGCGCGTTAGGTCGTAACCGATCCTTGGCAGATAGTTGAAACGAATATGTAGAATTAAAGGATTTTCTTTGCGGTTAGGAGCTCTCTCTATAAGCTGATAGATTCTGCTCCTTGCTTTTACATTGTTTTACATCAATGCTCGACTTCTTACGTTACGTTATATAGCTCGGGTACCTCGAGATCGCTAAACCCGTACTGTAGCAGCATATTTGCATGCTACAGCCCCCGAGGGATTCGAAAGGAATACAAACAAAAACGGTGGCCTGCTAGTCGCCTCTCAAATGCAGAATTTCTTCTCAACGATCGTTTACCGTAAAGAACAACGCACAGGTTCGTCTACGGGAAATCTTCTCTGGCCTAATGGTTCGCGATTAGTTCGTAGCGGTTTTTTCCGCCGAGTTTTCGCTGGTCTGTGCAGCAGGTCGACCGCAAATCGAACGATCGATCGGTTCGGCCGCAATAACGGCAGCCCACGCGAAGAGGAAGCTGCCGTCGAACCCGCAGCGCCGTAGTCACGCAAATCGTTCGATCCTAGTAACGAACTCGGGTTGGCAATCGCCTTAATCAAGTTTACAGGATAACGGGTAAACGCACGGTTAATCCCTGGCGGTCCCCGTAAAACCCGTCTGCGGGTGCACGTGCTCGCGGGATCTACGTGGCCTATGCCAACGGACCAAGCCGATCTCCTCGTTCTAGTTTATTAAAAACCGTGATGCAGCGCCCTGGCGTGCTGTAGCTTCGCCAGCAGGAGGAACATAAGAATAAACGTTCGTTTCTCTACCACTTATCTTGAAGTCGATGAACGATCTCTGACACGACCGACAGCACTGCAAATCCTTCCAAGACAAATCTGAACCATCTCCCCAACACGCTGAGGCTCGCCGGGGTCTAAAACAATCGCGCGTCATCTCGTGGAAGACAAACCCTCAAACCAAACTTCCGAACTTCTGTGTATCGTCTCCCTCGAGCGAACTTCTTCCAAATTCCTCCTACCACGCACGCCGGACATCCTCCATCCCCGAGTTGAATTCTTTCGCCTCCTATCAATTACTCTATCCACGGGGGAATCCGCGTACAATCGCGCCAACTTACCGGACTGTGTCAGTTTTCAAACAATGTCGGCCGTAATTGAATGTCCAAGGCTGCGACTTAGGCGAAACAACCCTCCCGACATTCTTCCCAGCTACTTCGGGTAACTACCCTCTATCCAAGCTTATCCTGTCCGAACGATACCGGGTAACCGATTACAGTCACCCTCGGCGTCTTTCCCAGCCGTGGGAAAAGACGATCGCCTCGAAAATGAGACGATCGCCTCGTTCCTGCGCGATCTTTAGGCTAACGTGGCTGGACCTATGTACAGGGTGAACTGTGACAAACGATCCAGTAACGCAGGCAATATATCCCGGTTGGATGTAAGCGAGTTTATGTGGCCGAGGTGGCCAGAGGTGGTCGTTAAATTTTTATTTTGCTTTCGTGCGATTTGCGTGCTACGAGAAGGGCTAATGATGATATATACAGACGAAAGGTTAGGGACGACGTTTGGGGTGGTCCGTGTCCTCCGTTGGGATTAAAAGAAAAGGTTTCGATGTAAGTACTTTCCCCTTTTTGTTTTATTTATCGAATCGAGCGATGTCTGCTTCCCTCCGTGTGCTGGCGGGCGACAGCGTTCGTAATACTGCGAAAATGACAGTAACGGTGACACGAAATTGTCAGAAATGAATTCCGAATTGGCTGTTTCGTGTAAACTTATTACATTGTTTATGCATCGGTAATTCGTATAATTAAATGCATTTGCAAAATGTAATTCCGACATGTATACGATAAAGTAAATAACCGTTCTGAATTGGCAAGTGCTTCATGTAAAAGGCTATACGGTCGCTAGCAGCATTTAATTTAATTTATTTGAACTCGATTCGATGCGATTCAATTTGATGCGAGCGCAGCTGGAGTTATTATTAGACGAAACTAAACGCTCCATCTGCAAAGCACTGATTTGATGTAAACTGTTGGATATTCTTCTTCTTTAATTGTTCTTCTTCGGCATTGTTTACGTAACAGTTTTAACGTAAACAGTGTAATTTATAACGGCATCGTTGAAGCGAAATATCCTTTCCGAAAATTTTCGCTTTGGAAGCGAATTCTGCAAGCTCAAACCTCTGACGGTAATTCACTAATTTCAAACGACCTGTATAACGTTGGACCATTGCGGCTGGTGGTTTGCGTTTTTGCTTTCAGCTTTTTGTTTATTTGATACTGTGCTCGCGACCGGGCCCAAATAATGGAAACGTATTCCATTGCCAGTAAAGCGAGAAGTTCAGAAGCGCTCGGATTAAAATGCGGATTGTGAAATTTAATCGCTTGTCTCGATGGTTTAATTAATTTTTCAGTGACGGCGGAACGCAGAGCTTTGTTCGTTTATCGGTGAATTTGATAGGATTGAATTAATAAAACGAGAAGGATATTCATACACGCCGCATAATAATGGAGCTAAAATCGCGCGGTAATGTGAAATAAATCCTGCGATGTGTTTTATTGTACAAGGTGAGCCAGCTAAGCTGCAGTTTAATAACAATCACGGTACAGGATAAGTATTCGTTGAAGACGTAGATTGTGAGGAATTTTTCTGTGTTTTTACATCTTCGCGATTTCCATTTAGCTTCACCCCTTAAAACAATTGCTTGGTAGAGCCAGACTTAGACTTTGGGAATCGAAGGAAATTTTGTTTTCCTTTGAAAAATTTATTTTGGAAACTTAAGAAACTACGGGAGAAATGGTTTTCCAGTACGAATGGAAAAGAGGAAGCAACAAATCTGATAATCGAAACGCGTTTATTTTCTATTAGTCGGAAGCGCAAACCCAATCCGGGAATCCTTTAAAACGTCAACGAAAATCTTCACGCACAACTGTTTGCGAAATAGAGACGTCAAGTTTCACAAATGGTAGCAGTTTCATCTGACTCGGATAGCAAGTCTCGCATGCGCCGCGATGTTCCGCGGCACTAGAAAAAAGAATTCGCAAATAACGTTGCAGACCCGGTGAAAAAGTACACCGCGGAGATTAGACTCGCGACTAAAACTTATGCATCGTATCAGTCTCCCTGCTAAAAGGTGTCCGGGTTCCACTTTTCTTCTTTTGCAAGGAAAATTGCGCCATAAAATTATTACGTAATTTCTTCGTAAATTGTCTGCAAAGACCTTCGCATTGGCAACGAATAGAAACATTGATAATCAAAATTGAAGCGAGCACTAGTCAACCACAGATTCAGTTTAAACTATACACTTGCGATGTCAAACTTCTTCTTGAGACACACTTTTCCAAGGAGGAATGAAAAAGAAGTCATGGAAGTCGTAAGTAACAAATTGGCAACCAAGCGTACTCATGTAAAACAGGGCATCAAAGTATGAAGAGAAAGTACGTCTCCATTGTACGGACATATCGAGTTTCGGGATTGTCATTTCTTCATCGAGGAATGAAAAGAGAATAGCAGAAGAGACAACGTTCCGCGCGTTATTGGAGAACAATGAAAGACCCCTGGAAGACGAGGAGAATTCATGCGAGTAAAAGCGCCGGGACACGTCTCGAAAGTGCATCCACATGATACGTGCGCTTTAAATTTTAATAATGGCAGCAAATTAATTGGATATCGCCCGTGCAGTGGCGTGCCAGTGACAGCTCGTACGCAATTTCCCCGTACGCACACGTCTCTGCACGCGTCCTTCCCCCTTGCCTCTTCCATCTCGCGCCTGTCTTCGTAAACGTCCACAGGATATAGCGACAGGATCCGTACGTATGACCATTACATCATATTACGGACTTTAGTTGCCGATGAATTCGTGACAAGTATTCACGAATCATCGATATCTGACCAAGATCAAGTCAATTTAAAACAGAGACGGCTTAACCTTAATCGTCAACCTAACATGTCCTCCTAGTCACATTTTCTATTATTTCCTGTAATAGTATATACTAAATTCTGGAATATTTTCTTAGGATTATATAAATCTGAAAGTCCTCTAGCATAGCTCCTCGCAGTTGTTGCAACAAATAGAAGAACACGAAGAGATCCGAGCATGTATAGATAACGGATAAGCATATTTAACACGTGGCGATATTTTGAGGATAAAATATTATCTGTGAGGCTGGCGACGCATGCAGCGTCTGTCGATAAACGACGGAAAGAGAAACTCCGTGAGCTCATATTTCGCCGTGCCCCTCAGGAAATTACACTCCTTTCTACCAATTTCACCATCCCTGTCCATTCGATTCGAACATCGTTGCCAGAGAAAATAACATTGTCATCGTGTATCCGACTAACAATAGAAGTCAGACGGCCCGGATAAATCATGTTTCATAGTGCTTACGAATTCCAAAGGAAAATTCAACCGTACGGCCCTCTTTCAATAACAGATGATCCAACTCTGAGAGGCAAGCGATGTTCCATGAAAATAACACTTTGCAGTGGAATGGAAATTAAGTGTGTGAAATTATCAAGATCGAGCCTCAACAGAGTTTGGTAAATTTGTATGCAACGAATAGATAACAAAAGTGTATAAAATTTCAATTTCAATCGATGATTAATATCTGTACGTAAACAATGTTTATTTAAATAACGTCAGAATTAATTTATTCGTTATTTGTCATTGGCAAACGGAGAGTTATTTCTGTATTTACTTCGTCAGTGTACTTTGCACCGATTGTGAATTATGAATTAACTATACTGAATGTTAGATAAGATCCAATATTTTCTATTCGATGAAATGCTTCACATTTTTAACTTTTACTAGAACTCGTACTTATATGCAAAGGATACATTTATCTTTCGACACGTTAATTGCTCATAAATCCCCAATTCTTCTAACCCATAAAGCGACCTTGACGCCCAGCTCCCAATTACCTCGTTACGTCCTTGTAAGTTGACTTTTCAAATATTAAAGAATTTCCTGCTACCCAAGCACCGACGCGTACTTAGCGCCGAATTATAAGCATCATCGAGTCTCGGTGAAAAGGAGCAGTTTGCCCTACTTTCAGAAATTCTATCCATGCGAAATGTTTCCATTAAAATCAACCATAAAGGAGCCCGGGAAGCACTCAAATGATAATATCGTTCCGAACTGAAAGAGGAAAGGCATAGACGGTCCGAGATGTCCTCGCGACGTAAAACCTTCCCACAGAAACGCGATTTCACGATAACCGTAACGAACCCTGAAAACTTTGAACCGAATCGACGGAAAGAGGAAGGGCTAGCAAAATAGAGGCGATGCTCGCGCAAACTGTACGTTGAAATCGAGTTGCAAAATTTGACGCAATTTGACTCTGATTTCTCTCGGATCGGCCGAGATCAGCTCGGGAAGATTATCGGTTAACATACGTTAGATTTGAATGACGCGTACCGATGCACGTACAACCGTGAATTTCCTATAGTTTCCTCGAAGGAAAACGTAATCGTCTGGCAACATCGTGGCGGTAAAAATACAGTAAACACTTAAAGCTCGCGCGGAAAGCTGTAAATTGCCAGTCTCAAACGCAGTCATGTAAAAACGGCGGTGGCAGAGGGTGGTCTAACGCAGCGCGTTACCGCAAAAGACCTTGCGGTACAGCAAACAATGGACACCGGATGGGGACGTAACGCTGCGCAGGTTGCGGGGGCGGGGGGGCAGAACCATGGAAAGGAGTGAAGCCAAAGCATTCTCGGATGCCACCCACGAACAGCCGAAACAATATATCAAAAGTTCCGCATTAATTGTTCTTAAGTTAGCAGCGTTAAATTCATTACGGTCCGGGTGTAATGGTGTTATCATGTTTTCACCCCCCGTGGCCTCGGTAATGCCGGTCTTTCGGTCGTTTCTGTCTATTTCTGGCGCTCCTGTCCCGATTTTTCTTCTCCTTTTCAGCGGAGGATCCCTATTTACCGCGTATTCACAGCAGACGTCACTGCTGCCTGGCTATCTCCAGGGTCCCGCTGAATGTACGCTTTAAGAGGGAAATTAAATTCATTCTATTTATTCATTCGACGGGGTTCTGCTCCATCCCCTGCCCCTTCCACGGGACTCGTCGTCGACCGGTCGCGGAATGAAAACTCGACCCGCTGGAAGAAGTTGTCAGGGCTGGAAGCCGAGGGGAGACGTCTGTCGGGAGACGCGTCCTGGATGAAATCTGTCCCCGGCTATTCGTCAGAAGGACCTTTCAAACTATTAGCGAAGATGACACGAGCGAAATGAACTTTCGAATCGCCGCGGAGGTTCACCGAGTACGAACGAATCCCTGAGCTAGATTATGTCGACGGTGGACGGTAGCTGGCATTCAGAGGTCGGATTTTCAGAAATGTGCTCGACGAGCCTTTGGTTACAGGCCATTGTAACCTTCTCAAGTTTCGAGGAGACGATTAGCTTCTCAACGTTCTTAAAGTAGTTTGTGCTTCACGTCACTGTCGCGTTACACTCTAACAGCGCTACCTAGCTTCTGGAAAAATTAACGAAAAGAGAACTCGCAATAAGGAAAATACACGGGAGCTTTTAAGAAGAGGATTCGAAACGCTTTTCGAGAGACGCTATTCCGCGAGGAAAGGAGCAACGAGAAAGCAGCAAGGACGAGGATTCGTGCACGCGTGTCCAGCACGTGTCCCCACTTCAGACATAGGACGTGCGACACTTGACGATAAAGTGCACACGGATCACGGATCAGAGGGTGGGAAGGGTCGATCGATGGATACAGGTGGATAGATTTACCCGGCACACGTGGCGCGTGAAGGCACCAGCCGTGAAGTGAAATCAAGTGATGCGGGATCGAAAGTGGTAGGACAGAAAGGAGATGCGGACCGTCACAGTCAGCCGCCAGGAATAGACCACGCGATTTGAAACGTTAATTCCCTCGAGCACGTTGATGATAACAGTCGCAGCGATTAAATATGTACACTCTGCAATGAAAGCGTCGTTCGATATGTATTCGCTTAAATTTTGTAATCGTTAGTAGGTACTTCGAGAAAGCATCTTTGAAAAGAAATTTATAAAAAAAACACTCCGTTTTCGGGAACTTCAAAGTGTCTTGTTAAAGACAAATGGTGGTTCAACTTTGTATAAACGCAACAACATACAGTACTTTACGAATGTGTGCGTTATTTTGTCTGTACCCTCGCATTGGCATGACAAAGACGTTCGGCGAACGAACGAGTAAAATTCTCTGCAACGACCTAAATATATAAACGCAGTTCGGAACACAAGTGACTCCTACCCATCTTGCTACCCTTCCCACCCCCTTGAAGCGTAGCTACCGGTACAGGACGCTGGTTGCAGCGTTTTTCGCGGTTAATAATTCACAGGGACGTTCCGTTGGCCCTGGTGCGCTGGTAACGACGATACAAAGAAAGAAGGTAACTTATGGCAGCGGTTAACGAGCTGAAGAACAAGAACGAGAGAATGCAAAGAAGAGCAGCGAGAGTGAGGAGGGGAGTGGGAGGCCGAAGGATGGAACGAAATCACGACGACCAAGATTTCTGCACAGCCAGGGATGGTCCCATGAATAATTTTCGTCCGGGGAAAATAATTTAGGAGTCTGGAGCCGGGGACTTCGTGACTCTTCCTCGGCCATGTCCGGTTTTGTCCTCGCGCTTCCGGTATAACACGGCGACCCGTGGAACGCCAGCTGAATGGCGATGGTAGGGGATATGGGTGGCCATGGGGCTTGTTCGCTGGTTCAATTATGAGGCAGAAGTCGGTTCGTTAAAATCCTGATTAAACTTGTAATTTTTAATGATTTGTACGAGGAAATTAGATCGACGCGCGCGAGGCGTTCTGCTTTATTTTACTTACTGTTCGCGCCGCGCTCCGGGAAATGGCGGTAAGCCGGTGAATAATGGTGATTTTAATTGTTCTTAGGGCAACTGTTCGCGAGAGGGAAACTCGGAATTTCAGATTTTTATCCATCTTTTTCTCGTGGAAATAAATCGCGCAAACCAAAAGTAGACACGTTGTACAGGTACGCATCCCTAATCACGAAATACATCGCGATCAACACGCGTTTCAACCATTTGCCATCGCGCCACCCGTCGCCCAAAAATACCACTGTCGATGTAATTTTTCGCTGGACGAAAGACCCCTCCCGGAATGGCAAAAACCTATGGGGAGAACGTGGCAGGGCGACATGTGCGATGTAGATTTTATCGACAGTGCCTATCGATCACGGATCGGCGTCACAGAAATGTTTAATGGCGCAGACCCATTAAGAACGCGATGGGGATCAGGCTGGTAACTTCCGCTGGTGTAATACAAGATAAAACAGGCATTCAATTATTACCGCAGCCCTAGTGTTGTATTTTAGGGAAGCTTTCGAGGATTCGTGCTCACCGGGAATAGCTCTCGGCCTCCATTTGTAATCCCGGCTTTCGTGTCGTGTAAACGTTCAAACAGACATCGAGGCAGGCACGGGTTGTTACACGCATATTTGGCAGCCGGTGGATGAAAAGCTTTCCATTCCGGTTGCTGGCTCGAAACGATACCGGATAACTATGGGAAACAGCGACAAAATCGAGAAAAACTTCCAAGAACTGACATGTACCAACTGCCACAACGAATTCAGTGCTGCTAGTTTTACAGATGGTACGAATTTTAATTGTCGATTTTATATATTCGCTAGCTGATCTCGCCGAACGTTGTTCCGTCAGTACAACGATATCCATACAGTCGGTCCCATAAATATTTGTACTCTCTATGTCTATCGAAGAAATTTATTTAAATTAAATGGTAGGTTTGATATTATATATATAATAATGAAAAATTCATAGAGGATACGAATATTTATGGGATTGACTGGATGTCGATGTTAATGTTACTGGAAGTGACTTTAAACGCGGATTACATCCAGATGTCTGACTTTTGGTATCAACCATGAATTTTTTTGTCTCGTAGCTGTCGCGTTGGCGTCAGGAATCATGTTCCCGATACCGGTGAACGTGTCGACATACAGGTACCGTGTCGATGTCTCGAACGTCGCAAGATAAAAGTCCTCGGAGATCGATGCCGCATGCAAATCGAGCTACAGAATTTTCACGATTCTCTCCAGCAGGCCGCCTCGGTTCCGAAAAAGGACAAAGGGCCGAAAAAGGCAGGCTAGGGACGGGAAGGGCTCGGGCGAAGGTGGACGATGGAGTCTGCCAGGCAGACGCCCTGTCACGGAATAACGGCGTACACGTTGCGGTGGCTCGTTATTGTTTCATGGAGCAAAATATCGTATTCTATTTACGCGCGGCTGGCAGCCGCATTCAAAATTCACGAGTCCGACGGATAATACACGGCCCTGCGCCGTGTCACGTCATTCATCTTACATCATGCCTCCACGCGGAATTATGTATGCGCGGTCACAAAGGACGCTCCCCGGAAATATGACTAGCGACAAAATTATTGTATCAACGTTCCCGATGGACCTCTTGCTCACCTCTGACATATGCTTCCTCCTACAATTTCGGTATTAGCTACAATGTGGAGCACCGGTACAGCATTTTCAGTAGAAATACAAACGCATGCGTACCGATATCTTTGTTATCTCGTTATCAAATACACTTTTTAACCCACTGCATATCAACAGCCACTGCACATAAATCAGAACAAAAATTTCTGCGTCGTATATTTCTCGCTGTTCTCGCGATGCAATAACTGTCGACTGCAGGAACAAAAATGTTTTCATCCTAACGTCCAGATACACAAAGTAATCATCAATTTTCAAAAAAATTGCAATTGCAACGATGGACTACGCTAGCATCGAAAGAAAAATGCGATCAAGCGTGAGGATTATAGGTGCGGAGTTACGCATAATGGAGAAGGTTGAATTATCGGTGGAATGAATAAACAAGGGTAGAATTGAAAGAGCAACGCGGCAAATGGCGAAAATAGCGAGGAAAGTGATCCAGGCCGGGGCACAAAAGTTCCCGGAGGAAGCCAGCTATTTATAAGTCGGAAGTGGCATGGCCAATTTGAAAACAGGAGGAAAGTGTGGCCCCGGAGTCGCTGAAAAGTTTTCGAGAAGTTCGCCTTGCCGGCCGGATTCACCTCGTAATTCAGGGGCTGGATATTCTTGCAGTCACGTCGTATTTTCAGCGAGCGCCAAACCACCGCGAATATAAATTTTCAGCTGGTCGCGGGCACCGATGAAGGGTCTAGTCGTCAAAAACAACGGAAGAGCTCCGCACCGGTGCTCCTGTAATTCTCGACGCTCAACTTGCCGCGTAATATCGAAATGGGCTTGCTCGATACCCATGATCCACCGCGACACCAACTCGGGCTCTGTTCATCTCGTCGACAACTTTATTATTGCGACCAAGTCTGAAAGCATGGCGAAAATGTCTCAACAGTGGGCTACTTTGGTTTTACTTTATGGAATACAAGGCTTCAGCTGCTCGCGATTCTCTCTTGGCCTGAAGAGTAAAGTAAAAATGATAGCTATTTCCAATAACGAATTATGCCTACAGATCGAAATGTTTCGTAGAGCTGCGCACATTTATTACTCGATTACGTTGCATGAGACGTAGGTCGAAAGGCCAAATGAAAGTTTACCATTTGTTCTCCGGTAGGGAGGCGCAATAACGACAGGAGCACGAAATGAAATATTCATAATTAACATTCGTAGGAAGGCGGACAAAAGGTAAACAAGCAAAGGGGCGGACTTTGATCAGAAAGTCGGTCTCTTTTCGTTTTTCGAAGCCCGTTAGGTTGTACGTCTCCGGGAGGAATGCGGAGGGAGAAGGCCCGCTATCGTTTGCTCATGTTAACGAGACCCTTAATTATGTTTACAATCTAGGGAGAATAAACTGTTCATTATTAATGGAGGTCAAAAGGGGGTCTAACGGCGCTGCAGCCGTCGCTGTGTCGCAGGTTACGACACACTCGCATAATATTTGCACTTTATAGAACGACAGAACCTACCGTGGCCCGACCATTAATTCTTCTCTGGAATAATAATTTTTTTACCACTTCTCGAAGAACAATTATTTCCAGAGACCGCGGACGAAATTGAAAGTGAAAATGATAAATGTAATCGTACCAAAATGGTATACGTTAAGGAACTTGGTGTTTAACAGCGAAGAAGAAATAAATTACGTAAAGAAGTAAAGATACTTCTTTCATTTAAATTAGACAAATTTCTACGTAAGAAACAGAGGGTACGAATACTTATGAGACTGACTGTAGATCTAAAAATGCTAGAGCATGATCTCCTTCTGGACCCAGATGCTAGAATCGGCGATGTTCTCATCTTACCTACGCTCAAAGGCCTTCGAATATGTGATTCTGCTCCTGTGCCAACCTTGTGTTATGCATCCACGTTCGAATGCCTTTGTGTGCGTCATCTGTCCCCAGCTGGCGAGAGATAACATCCAATTTGTGCGCAAACCGCCGGATTTCGCGAGGGGCAGGTTCTCGACTTGCTCGTTTGCGGTCCATTCTCGGTTTTCTTTTCAACTCTTCCCTGTCCCTCTGTCTCCGCTACGACTTCTTCCTCTTTCAATGCCCGCGATTCAGCTTCCTCTTTGCGCTTAACAACGATTCTCAAATTCTTTTAAACTTTTGGAAATCATAACTTGATTTTGAACATTTTTCGATAGTGTTCCATATACTCTTTATTTGCATCTGATATTAGTCGCAGTTGTTGGAGAATTTAAAACGATGACTGGTGAAAATAATTAACACAGTGGATTAACCGAGTAGGGTTTGCCAAGGTGGAAAAATAACTTTGCAATATACATTGTATATCGAATTCAGTGACAACCAGCTCGCCATCCCTCGGCGCCATGGTTCAGGGTTTTTCGAGCTTTAAGCTGCTTCCCTTCAACCCTTCCGTTTTTCCCTCGTTCTCAAACACTCATTCCCCACGGACAGCCCGTGGAGAATCCGTGGCACGACGAAGCTCGATTTGCTGCAGCTGCTTCGGCGGATCGTTAAAATCGACCGTAAGCTGTAATTCGAATCGACAAGGCGCGAATTTCCACGTTCTATAATGCCGGGACGGAATTCTTTTTTTTTTCTCTGCACCTAATTTTACCTTCGAACGTGCTTCCTCGAGGGTTTATTAAACCCTTCGCGATTATACTTTGAATTTACGTTAGGTGTATCATGGCTTATCGAAAACGAAACATTAATAAATTCACACAAATTTGCATTCGTCAAGAATTAAAGTAACGGCAGAATTAATTCAAAGACTGGCAACATTTTTCCGTCGCGAAATCGAAGAACAGAACTTTTACATCTTCCTTGAAATTCGACGAATTTCCCAAGGGCGCTGCAATCTGAGATGAAGATCATTTAAGTAGACTTAATGAAATTACCAAGCACGCGAAAACGGCTTAATAGATGGAGAGTAATTGCTTCTCGTTGATCGAGAAAATCGGTTCCGCGTCGAGTTCGATTGTATCGAGATTTTAATTGGCATTCCCTTGACTCCCTTTATTTCTTACACGCATAATTTGACCCTAACTGTTCGAGGTGTGCGATTTAGAAGGCGCATAAATTTCTGTTTTCGCTAATCCACTAATGAAATTGCTCCATGACGTCGGATTATAATGTTACAAAATAAAAATCCTGTTGTACCTTTCTCTAGACATTACCGCCTGAAGCATTTTCCAAATGAGATATTTCATATGAAAATACGGACACTGAAACTTCAGTTTAAACTCTGCCGAGCTACGCATTCTATGTCCTAGTCAAACTTCCGCTTTCCCCTTTTCACCAACAAAAATGTTTTGCAAACAAGACAGAACAAACGAATATACAACCGAGGAAGCAAATCGTACACGACACGCATACAAAAGTTCAACAGAATTAGTTGGAATGGAGCTTTCTATTCAAGAATATTCTAAATTAAATTCCACATAAATAAATTGAGTAAATTTCTTCTCCGTTTCCCTTAGACATCGAATGCAAATTAATTTTTTACTTTAACATTTACAATCGAACACGAAACGATTAGATACTTGGTTATTCAGTTTCCGGAGCAAGCATAGACTCGGTTGCGAAAAGCGACATTTTTCCAAAGAGTTGTCCAAAGAAAAGCCTCTTATCCAGCGATACAACAGATCAAATAGCCCGGATCGCGGGACGAAAAAGACAAATTCGATGCGAATGGCAATAAACACACGCGACAATTGGTCCGCGACAAAGAGGACAGAGGGCGAAGCGGTGGAAACAAAGACGAAATTTAAATCGAACAAGGGGGCGAAATTTCCACAAAACTGGCGCACCGTGAAATGGAAGCAATAAAATCGTTCAAAGGGAGTCCCGTCAGCGAAAGGCAACGCCGGGACGTTGCTGGGAATTCGATGGCCTCGGAGACGTCGTCGTGGAACGAAGCTGAATGAAATAATTTCTCGAGAACGATTTGTTTGTAGGCACAATAAAACGCGCGACCGATGAAGATAAAAGAGAAGCCTCGGGTTCGATTGGCGTCGAGACGCAGCCCCGATGAATGGGACGCTCTGGAGAGGCGTCCATCGAAATCGGAAGACGAGTGGATAATTCTGTACAGGGCCATGGGAACAGAGAGAAGTTCTGGAGGATATCGAGAGACGGCGGCGACATCAAAGAGAATTCCACTTAGCATTGTATGGCCCGTTTGCATTGTACATTTGCGTTCGACGAGGAGTCTTCATATCGAATGCACGCTCGTATCGATAATGAAGCGTCGATTATATCATCGTTCGGTTTTCTTCCTCGTCTCTAGGACCACCCTGTGGGCGTACAAGGGAGAGTAGGGCAAAACGGGCAGTTGATTTTCATTTCTCTGTTATTCTAGACACCTTAAAAGGGTGCTCTAATCTCGAGAGTAATTTCTAACGTCTCGTTATAACTGTGCCAATTAACTTTATTCAATAATTTACAATCTGAAATCGATCTAAAACTCCCCATAGAGAGACTGATACTTTTGCAATTAAACTTCGGACGAGTGGTTCATCAATCTTTCAATAGCATGCTTAGGGTCTTGGTCAGGTTAACACACCCTCGAGTTTCTCGTTTTTCAGTCCCTTCTTGTCAAACAAGCCGTTGTACCCAAGTGTAATCAACAAATATTAACGTTCCGTCGATTCTATTGTCCTTGGATCGCGTTCGAGCTTTCTTCGGTTGATCCATCGAGAAAGAATGCCTACGTGACGTACTGATATTACTGCACAATCATATTCTCGATCATTGTTTGAACAAATACTGTGAATAATTAATGTAACTATTGTCAGAAATAAATGTTTAGTTACTCCAGCTAACAGATGCAACGTATGTACGTATTCCGAACCGTGATTGTTATTAATATTAAATCGAAGATCGAAGAGACAGAAATGAATATGATCAGCTTCTTACGTTCAACAATCCAACCGCTGTAAGGCAGACAGAGGGAACAGCAAACCAATAATGACTTTTCATCATTCGAAGAAGTATACTGAATCATTCCGCGCGTCTGGTCTATGAAACAAGCACAAAAGGGAGTATCGAGTGATCTCGAGCTGCATCGAAAGATATTGAAGGAGGCCAAAGAGGATTCGCGTATTCCATTGTATCGAGATGTAGTGCGCGCCCTTGTCGGTCCGCATATCCACGAGGAGAGTTACCGAGATGTTTATCCGCTTATAAAGGTCGCTATCCGAATATTTATTTGTTCGCGGAAGCACCAATGCCCCGTCTCGTTCAGTTTCAACGGTAAAGGGCTGCGACGCCGTCGCCACCCCTGTATTTATTGCTCCGACGGGAGTCTACCTTTGTGCCCGCGTACCTTGCTGGTTGGACCTTGAAATATTCCTTCTGGCGAACGAGACGGTGTTAAAAGGCTTTTCGGATACCCTTTCTGTCGCCATGGCGACTTTAAAGTGACAAATATGGGACGAGGGCTCGATTGCTTCGGATCCCGAATAATTGAAAATAAAATATTATTCAACAATATTACTCGCGAAATAGTATGTATTTCGGAATAGAATTTGACCTCTTATAGCAAATGAATATTAATCACGATCTGGTATTGATATTGGTCGCAGACGAGACGCGATTAAACATTCATAGTCGTTCGTTTCTGTCTTTGTTACAATATTTAAACCCTCAGACAGATTCGTGTACATCCGAACCATTATTATATGTATCATTGTTTTCATGAATAATTTTACACGAGTTCCAGTATTAGCTGAATCCGTAGCAGCCGATTAATCTCTCAAAAACTCTTTGTAAGTAGGTCTCAGACAGCGTGCAAAGGAAATGAATATAAAGTGTTATCCTGACTTCATTTAAGTTGTTTTCGAGGTTCAACTCCGAGAAAACACGAAATTCGGTCGTGTGAAAGCAACTCCAGGGAATATCGTATTTAACCAGCACAAGTATCCTTTCCGGGACACCTCTCAACTTTTCCTGTTAAAATTAAATGGCCAATCACTTTATTATCGTTACTCGTGTTAATAAATAATTCTCGTGTAGAAATAAAATGAAAACAAAAATCGATTCCAAAAGCATAGTATCATAGAAAATACTGACACGAGTATTAAAATTTATCAAGTTTGATTGAATTTTATTGAATTTAAAATGAAAATGCATACTACGCCGTGATTCAATTTCCATATCCAAACGGTGTATCCGGTTGGTCGGAAAGTAATTTCATATTTCTACTACCAGAATAATTAGTTGTATTTTTAATCGACCAACTTCATTTTACACCGTATCATTGTTATATATTTAAACAGCTAACGTGTTTCGTCGTCTGCTTCTCGCTACTTTTAAAATTGCAAATTTTTCTCAATTAAACATTTTTTCATGAAACTACATTTGATTCAACTAATGACAATTTTTACGCCGCGTACAACGCATTCCCTTTCCCTTCGGTGTTTCGTAGAACTGCCATTCATTGCACTCGGATAAAAGTTCTTGTTTTAACGCAAACACGTCGGGAGAAGAAAAAATAGCGGGAAAAATAGAGCTACATGAATGGCACGGGAATGGAAGCTTTTTTTACGAGGTTACCGACTACTCGAGCCTTGGAGTGGCTTTCGCTACGTTTTCGCCATCGTAGCGTTTATGATGGCTCTTTCGAGTTCCTCCTGCGAGGCATCCAACGATGCCAAAGAAACGTTCGCGATAATAAAGCTGACGTGTGATGCCGTCGCCTGGAGCTCGCGAGTTTTCGGTTGGAAACGTTTCCGCGTCGAGATGAACGCCGATCCTCGGTTCTTTTGGTTTTTGAACGGTGTCGCTGAGCTGGTTAAAATATTCCCGGTACCCAGAAAAAAGCCTCGTTCTCTCCTCGAATTAAAAATGCTTCCACATTTTTCTTTCCAGAGAATCCGCCAACTAACGCATTCAGCGACAACGAATCGACTCTAGGCGAACTGGAGTAAATGATTGTGTACAGAAGCAACATCGCAGAGTTCAGAATGTTTGGTAATACGAGCAAACAGGGAATATTAAATTCAGCATTGCCACGACACCGTTGAAATATCCTCCCGGATAGTTCTAGAAATCGATTAACCGTGTCGGAATCTGCGAATTGCTCGGAGACATCGCCAAAGAGTTTCCCGACTAAACAATACAGTTGGGACATCGAGTATCCACGCACGACTACCCACGTCTCAGGCTCACGGCCTATTTCTGTCTCCTTTTCTCGCTTGGCCGAGTGTAAAACCAAGAATCAAAGGGAGGACACGAGGCTCCAACCCCAGCCACGACCTTCCTCTACACGTCGTTCGGGGTCGTGTTTGTGGACGTGGGGCACAATCGTGACGTCGAGCTCGCATAATTTTCCTCGTTCGCCGTCGCTTCGGTAGATCAACTTTATCTGACTGTTCGCAGATACCCAAACCGGAGATAAGGTGCAGCGAGGTGAATTTTTCGTGGATTCCCGAAGCACCAGCTTTATCTCCTTGGCTCCCTCTCGCTGTCTGTTCGTTCTCATCCCTCCCTCGCGCAAGGGAGATTTTCCAGGCGTTGCGGCCACGATAATCATCGGTCCCTTTGTAATCCCGTGTATTTTTATGATTCACGGTCTTTAGCTACGCCGCGGCAGCCCGCTAATCGGACTTCTTTTGCTCAACGAGACGGGATACATTGAAGGGAATTAAGAGAGAGGTTCAGCACGGATGGATAATTTGCTTCTAATTCGAACAATGCTTTTCACTCGTACTCTTCGACAGCTGCCGACGTGGCTCTGCATTCTGTATCGAGGTAGATGGAAAACGCACTGTTAACGGAAGTTCTGTAATCCGATAATTATAATTTTTTGACGACTGTGCAGAAGAGAAATTCGAGCTCTTTTTAGTATTCGTCACAATTTCTTTTTCCACGGAAAAATAATCGAAACTTAAATGAAAGTATGTCTCTTTCTCCAAACTATGTCGATTTCCCCATATGCTCCTTTTCCATGAAAGAATAAACATACCTCAGTCAATTATAAAGTAAAGCTCCCTACTCGCGCCACATAAGGGAAACTTGAGCTTCGTCGAAGTCGCCTCATTCGGGATTAATTGGATTGGTTTGCGAGTCGCTCGCTAGTGACGTCGCGCGAGATTTCAAGCGAGCCGTGAAATTTTTTGCAAAGCGGGACTCGCATGTCGCGACTATGCTCACCGAGACTTTCTGTTCCAGGAACGAGAGCCACGTAGAAGGTTAATCAGAGTCGAGGTAAACAAGCGGAGGACCACCTCACTTGGTAATTAGTAAGGTCCGTTAAAGTGGATTCCGACACTGGCACACGGTGCCACAAAAAAGGAGCGTCGCGACGACGATTAAAAGCCGGCTCGATTCCACGTTCCCTTTTTCACGTTCTTTCGCCCCACCCCGTTGCTACGTCGCGCCTCACCTTTGTTCGTTTCTCTTTGTATCTATAATAGAATTTTAACCGAGACAAAGATGTTTTGTGTCGAGGTATTAACCATTTGCACTCGGAGCCATTTCGTTACAGAATGTGCACACAGGAATCAGGTCGTGTTACGTAACGTAACTTATAAACCGTGTAATTTACTGTAACGATACTCGAGCTTATATGAATCATTAGACATCGATTAAGGAGCGAGGGAAACCTCGTCAAATATAAAAATCCGAATCCAACCGTGTTTCCAGAATTTCGAAAAACTCCGGCGAGGATTGAAACAGTCGATAGCATCGACCGGACCTCTGCTCGTCTCATGTCCCCGTTTCATTACTCGACTCTCGATTTATCGCTAAATGCGCCGACTTTTTCCAGCGCGTTACGTAAGTTTCGCTCTGCTCGAGAGTGCATCCGGTCCACGAGCCCCGATCCGTTCTCGAATGCACGTCAGCTGCATAGGTGCGCGTTCTTACGGAAAATGAATAATAATAATAACAGACGTGGGAGGGGGAGGGTGGAAAAAAAAAAAAGAAAATCCGGATCCAACGAAGCGAAATACCGTACAGCCGTTGGCTCGACGTCGACCGAGTTTTTCATCGGCGTTACCGATTTATATTTCACGCCGGATTTACCCTCGAATATGTACGTTTTTAGTGTATCCTTCGAGCGAGGCGTGGAATGCACCGATGCACCTCGTCAAACGTTCCCTCGCACACACGGGAATCTGGCCCCTATTTTCCACCTTTCTGTTTTTCACTGATTTCGCTTCCGCTTTTCTTTTCTCGTTTTCTCGTCCACGTTCTCCCACCCGTTCTCCTCTCGCGTTTCGTACGCTTCTCGGTTAATAGAAACAGAGAAAACGGGGGGGGGGGGGGGGGGGGGGAGGGGAGCGAGACACGGTCGACGATAAGAGTAAAAAGTTTCGCGAATACCTAAATGGATGAAGGGAATAGAGAAGAGAGATTCGAGGACAACTCGGTTCTCGGATTTTTGGAAACCGTTCCCGCTGCACCCTTTTCCAAGCTGGAAATATCAGCTGTTGAATACAGCGCGGGAAATTTCGATGAAAAATCGCGAAAGAGTAACTGCGACCGAGCGAATATTATTTCAGATCGTTTTCACGCGGCAGCAAAATTACGCTCGCTTCCGCTCCCCTATCATTTCCGAACGAGTAGCCAGCGCGGTAGCCTTCTTGACGATTTTCGCCCACGTATGCCCGCGTAACCAAACATGTATTTGCGTCACGGTTAAGCGTGTTCACGCACACACCTCCGAGTGTAAACTGTACTACAACAGTGTCTCGGTGCCGGCTGATAGGCGAGGCTGAGAAACAGGGTGAAAGGAGAGGGTGAGCAGGCGTCCCAGATAGTCGACGCTTTGTATTTGCCCATTAATAGTGAACTACCATCCTAGCCGGGTTGCCTAGTCGGCGCTGAGAAATTAGCGGAGGCGCTAATTGTGTTACGTAACCTAGTTAGCGATGTGTGCACTTGGAAATTTGAAGCGAAGATCCAGCTTCCTGTTCGTCGCTCCCCAACCGACGCACCCCCCCGTCGAATGAGCTTTTTCGTCCTAATTACCTGATCGTCGACGGTTCCGACTGTTCTTCATCGTTGGTCCTTGTTTTCTCGCAGCCCGTCGGGGCTTACCGTCGCGCGTCGGGATTCCAAGCGTCTTTTACGGGCCGAGTTTTAATACTTCGTTTTCGAAGCGGTTTTTCGACGAGTTTCGACGGAGCAGTTGTGATTTTCCACGGCGATTTTGTAAACCAAGTTCTCGCTGAACTTTCGCATGCTCCCTTAACCCTTCCAGGAAACTGGGTCAATTTTATCTAAATTTAGTTTGAACGTGTAGGTTACGAGTTTCACCGGTGTCAGACTTCCAAGTTTCTGAGAAGATACTGGGATTAAAGGAAACTTGAAATATTTGATAAAATTATACATAGGTTGATACATTATCTGTTCAATTCTCATCTGGCTAATAGGAAGGGTTCGAAGTTAAACTAAACCTTGGGTTAGGTATTAAAGTCACAGACGTTGGATAAAGGATTGTTACCGCCTTTGGTGCCGTTACCTCGTTAACTTGTGCATTCCGTGCAGCTTTCAGCAATAACAATACTTCGCACGTATTATCCGCTACTATCTAGTAGCCACTTTGGTATAGTAATCGTTAGGCGCTACAATGTTCCATGGTCACAAATCCAGCGTTATGATAATCCGAGACCCCACCTTAACGTAACAATTAATTTCTTTTATGCGAGCAGACCATTTTACGTTAGAATGTATCCTTATCTAAAAGCTTTCGCTCATCTGTACATGTGAACACAATCGATGAATCTGTGTGTCAGCGTTTCTTCTGTTTCGCGTGTCTAGAGTTTCCGTCAGCTCGAAACACCAGCACAGTTCTCGGGGCTGCTCCAGCAGTAATCTTCGATATACCGATCGTTAGACGGTGCAACGGTTTCACAGCCACCAAGTCAGCGTTAAGATAACCCACGAATCCTCGCGGATAAGTGACTCCTTAGTATCGGGAGGTCTTAAACGACCGCTTATCTTCGCGGTCCGCATAAGTATTCGACGACATACGCCGCGAACCGAGCGGAGTTTTAATCGCATACAGGTTACAACACGCGTGGCTTGGTTAGGGAGGCGAACGTGCACGCTGGCCCAGATCCTTCGTGTTTTCCACGAGCCACGTAAATATATAAATATGCATTGTGCAACGCGAGCTTGTCGCCGAGTTTGCCTTGCACGATCCCGAAATTTGCGAGTGCGCGCGTGTAACTAGTTAACTAGCATGTTTCGATGCAGAATCCCTAAATGCCCGATGCTCGGGCGATGCCACAAACAGCTCAATGTATTTTTATTAAGAAAGCAAAAAAGTTCTGTGCTGGGGATTTTATAGAAACTATTGTTACTATTAATGAATCTATCGAAGAAATTTGTTTAATTTAAATGAAAGGCTTGATGTTTCCGAGTCAATTTTCTATTATAAATATGTACACGATTAAACTTCACACGTGTATATATTTCTAATTAAAAATTTATTCGGAAACATGAAGCATTCATTTAAATTAGTGTAAATTTAAATTAGACTGACTGTAAATCTCAAGCTGATGGCTACTAAAATTTATCTACATATAATGAAAAGTGCTCATCAGCCAAATGACGTTGAAGTGACCAGGACTGATAATAATCCGATGGTGCAATATCAGGTGAATAAGCCGCAGGGGAGAGAATATCCCATCCCAATGAATACGCCATGCCTCGCGTGTCTTCTATGGCATATGACCGAGGTTCCTTTGCTGCAGAATCACTTGGCTTGTACCGGTGCCGGTAAAAGTCCTCTTCTGCTCTAATGCGTCGCTCAGAGGGATTAATTATTGTTAATAATAGTAAGCATCAACGGTCTTAATTTTCCAGGACCCAATGGCTTGTAATGGACTACGCCGTTGTATCTTGTCAGCAAAGACAATGCCTTATCGCTTCTTCGTTGGTTGTTTTCCTGGCTCGTATTCCAGGATTCCACCCACCTACTCTTCTTCGATATTTTTCCCAGCTGTTGTAGGCGATCGGATATGTATTGTTGGGCAACCCCGAGTTGCAATGCGAACTCCTCACGCGTTCGAGCAGCATTCTCAGCTGAAAATTGATCGAGTTCCTCTAGTCGAACCTTTTAGGTTGATCAAAAAAATTATCTTCGTAATTTACCGACAGAAGCGTACGCTGTTCATCTTGGAGGATTGTTCAAAGTTCTAGGAACAAAGAATGGTTACCGATGAACTCGTGTAACAGAGTACGCTGAAGTGTCCAAGCGGAGTGTTAAAAATCCTGTGGGCTGACAAACTCGGCCAACTCTCTTCAGCTCGGTAATTACAAAGTTCTCGCTGATATGATCAAGGCCAACTTACAATGGAAAGTTTGAATCCTCGAAAGGCGGCTAAATGGAATTCGGGTCATTTTATCGTCGACGATCTATAACGCGACGATATCATTTAATAGAACGGAGTCGAGTAGCGCGAGTGAATAGAATCAACAGCTAAAAAAGATCTCACGGACGACCTATTAAGCGATTGCTCGTTATTGTTTCACGATCCTGGTACGCCATCAATTGGCATCGAGTAGAGATAAGGACGTGAAGTAGGAGGCAACGATAAAATGAAGGTATTATTGGCACCTACGGGAGTGTTGATTTTACGCCAGAGAGAAAGGCGACGAGTTTCTGGGTCTGGTGCTTTTAATCCCAACATTAAAATTGTATCGGGAGTCGATACGTGGTACATAATTTGTTATTTAACCCTTGGATGGTTCTGGTGCGCATTTGTTGTCCTCGAAAAAGTCGAAACGTTTACTCTATTCGACGGAGACAAAAATTCCACTCATTTAATTTAAAGTTTGTCGGATAACTATTTCCTGCGAAACACGATTCGTTCAAATCACCGAGCAACACGGTAATCATCGTCGTTCAAACTTCCACGAGACTGCAATTGCAATTACAAGTACCATTTCCCCGCAGAATTCAATCAACCGCCACCTCCAGAGAGGAGAAAAGGGACGAAGGGCTGGAATGGGTAAAAAAGATGGACGTGACCTGACAAAGTCTTCTCCGGCCGGCCAAATGGACGGACCCGTTGGAGCTACGATATATTATCGGACATATCCCGTTACTTCACGGTCCATTAACCGGAAACTTGGCGTATTGCTCGTCCCTGCGTAATGTTAATTTCAACGCGGCACACGCGGAAATGGAAATGCACTTTTGTACAAAGTTACAAAACCGCTCGCCGGGGACAAGGAACGAACGAATTCAGTGTTCCGCTTCGGGCCATGCTCTATTCTCTCTTCCTCCCTTTTCGACGTACTTCCCTTTTTACCAGCTTCGCTCGGCCACGGTCTGTAAACGTGCATTTTCATCGTCGCAAAATTAGTTCCCTTCCGATGAAAAAGCTTACTTCTATCAGGGAGAGCGTGCGCACGGTCGCATCCGCGTGCCCTCCCCCTCCTCCCCCCTCCCCCTCCGCCTTTTTTTCTCCTGTGCAGATTGCTTCAAAGCAAATATACCCACCCTGGCCCCGTCGCTGCTGCTCGACGAGGAAATTACGGGAACCGGAAGTAAATCTAACAAATTTCCATTGTAACTCGAAGCAACTCGAGAGGCGTCCGTTAATCTTGATTTTTTTGGCCGAGAGACCCTACACTTTTTGGCCGAAGTTGGCGAACATTGATTGCCCGGAAGAGCGCTCGTTCAGGTATTAAGCCAGAGCGCGAACTTCAGGCTCGATGGAAGAAGGTAGAATTTCGTTTGAGGCGCCAAGCGACGAGAATGGAGATAAATTAGAGCGGAGCTGACCAAACTAAACTCTAGAGGTGGCGCGATTTTGATCAGCACGTTTTGAGCGGTAAAAGGAAGCCTAACGATAACCAGAGTCGAGACGTTCCTGTTTAAAAAAATATTTAATAAGACTCAGTTTACTAGAGAATGGAAAAGTTCGTTTCTGAACCGAACAATTATCCATAAACGCCAATTGTCCCGCGAACGCGTATATTTTTCAACAAGTAGCCACGTTTGGTAGATGCACAGCTGCCGTAACTCTTGATAATGCGTTAACAGCCTCAGTCTCGCGGCAACGATCGTTTTCGGGACTCTCGAAAAAAATTCGCACTTTATGCGAGTAGTTTACGGCGCGCGGCGCTGGGAAGTGGGCCACATCCGGCCGAATTGGAAAAATACGGGCAAACGTAAATCGCGAAAACGGCTTGGTTGGATTGTTCGATAGAGTTGCTGCATGCGCGCACGCATTCGGCTCGGACGTGGCAGGAACGCGGCGCGTATTTACCTTCGGTTTACACGGGCTTAATGTTGCATTGATATTCGAAATAATAGAGAGCTGCGGACGCAACACAGCCTACAACGTGACCCTGCGCGAGCAGCTAGATTTACCGTTCCCAGTTAGCGATGAGACACCACCCTCGCTAATAGAACACGGAGACAAAGGGTGAGTCGGTGACGGGAGCTTCGTCAATGTTGATCCTGTCCACAGTTTGTAATCGACTCATTGAATTATTCACGAAACGATTCGCGAATAGAAACACGAAAAATTGAGGAGTGCCCTGTCATTATGTCGCCAAGTGTACGACGTGCCTGAAAGTTTCGAATGCGTCGATCACCGCTGAGAAGCGAGAGCAGACTCGAGATCCTAATTAGAAACTTCTATCCTTCCGTAAGAGTGAACGAGTAAACAGGGTGAACTTCTTAATCTCTAAAGTAACAAGAAAGTCGCCTCTATGTTGTGCGCTCGACTTGTATCACTGTCTTGGAGACGTCTGCTTTAGTAGTTCGGAGTATGCTGATTAAAGCAGCCGGGGAATCGCATTTCTGGATAATTCAGAATAATTAAGCAACTATCGCGAATTACTGAAATTTACTTAGGTCCGTGCAAATATTGACGTTCGTCCAGTGATCGAGGTCATAAATCCATTAAGGAGGAAGGCCACTGGCAATATATTAAGTATAGAAATTAATTCTGTGCCTTTCCATGGTAAAAGAGACAACAAAAGCTTTGACTATTTTTAACATCGAATTTTTAATATCGTCAAGAATGTATTTTCTCGTCACCCAGGGGTCAAACGTGGATGAATATTTCAGAGATCGAATGTTTGCGACCGATTCCGTCTGACAAAGGGAAAAAGGTCGACACAATCCTATGGAGACCCTCCGCCGCAACCAGGCTACCGTGAACGGTCTCTGTAACATTGTTCCACAAGATCCATGCCATTAACGAGTTTCGAGCTTCTTACTTTCTATCGAGAACTCTCTGAAGTGTCGCTGCTCCGGCCTACTTCGCTCGACAAAGACGGCTTTTGCGAGGCCCGAAGCTGCCAATTAAGGTAGTTATCAAATTCAACGACTCAAAGAGAATCAGTGATCGTAAACTGGAACTGAATGCTGGGGACATCGGTCCCCTGTACAAGCCCTCGCATACATACACCGCTCGGAAACTTTTTTCCCTTGGCATGGAACTTCTCCGATCGATCTAAGACGTTTCGAGCCTCGTCGATTCCGTGTAAGACCGTACTTTTCGCCATTAAATCGTTCGTTTTGTCTAATGAAGCGTTCAACATAGCGCGTCGAGTTCCGAAGACCCAGTTCTTTGGGCGCGGTATTGACTCGAGTCTGTGAATTGCGCAAAGGATGTTTCCAGAAGAGGCTTACGCACCTTTCAATTAGAGTTGGATATTCGAACGAATAGAATCTTTGCAAGCTTAATCACACAATTAGTACACGTGTACACAGTGTATTAATTAATGTAATCTCAACCCTTTAAAAATAATTCAACTTCTTAAATCCACGTTCTAGTTGTTCGTATGCCATCGCGGTACCAATAACAAACTCGTCAAGTTTCTCGAAACTCTTACGTTATCGAAGCGTTGAAAAATCGACTTCAACGTTTCCAGTGGCTCCGACAATGGCCACCTAGCGACGGCAACGTAATTGTTCCCTACCAGCCATTAACAAGTTGGTAGCTTCTTAGTCGACGTCCACGAGTTTGCAAAGCGATGGCACTTCAATCGACGGCTATGTCTGACTTCTCGATGTCGCCAATTAACTTGAAACTCGACGGAACATCAAAAAGTAAATCGTTAACGATGCAACGTTCCCGAGACACTGGCTTGCCGCTTCCTTCTCCCGGACACTCGACTCTAACGTTGCATCGAGGTTAAATAATAATTTCTCAACTTCCGAGTGCCAACTTTTATTGTACTTGATTCCCCGGAGCATTCCCCGATGTATATTTAACTCGGAATAAAACTACGTTTCCTGGCTTCGACACACTCTTGGAAGGGTTCGCTCCGTAATTTATCACGTCTCGAGATTATCGAGATTATTAACGTTATTGTGTGTTTTGTGTCACGAGTGAAAGGTAACATGAAAGATGTTTAAAATATGTCAAAAGTGGAATACACGGAGTACGAGTACCCTGCGCCCCATTCACCACTTTCTTAAACCAGAGATGAAAAGAACGGCCAAGATCTCTCGAGATTCTCGAAGGGATCGATTGTATCGCGAGAACCATTAACGAATTTCCAGCTTCTTAGTTCGCGTCCGGCCAAGACGGCACTTCAATCGACGTAGACGCCTAGCGTCGTTAGTCTCGAAGCCGCCAATTAAGTCAAAAGGGGGAAAGTCTCGTGGAGTTCTCGGGGTCCTTCGTAGCGATGCGGTTCCTTTACTCCGTCGGGAAAGGAAGAAGGGGGTAGAGAGTGCACTTTGGCCCTGAACAGCCTTCCCTCCGTGTGTCCCGTGTGGGTCCCCCGCCTCGGCTCCTCTAACCCACGAAGATCGAACTTCAAGTTGCTAGACCGGTGAACACGGGATTGTTCGTGGCTGCGACACGGGACGAGGACGGGAGATTTGCTTCGATGGGATGAAACAAGTTGCATACCGCTGTACAAGGACCGAATCGAGTGCCAGGGGTTTTAGGTACATGGACTGGAACGTGTGCCAGAGACCAGGGTAAGGAGACTGACCCCTTTATTTGGCCACGTGAACTGCAGTCATTTCAAACTAGGTTGCTTCTTCGCGGCAGAGACTGATCGGACTAAACTTTATCGTAACGAGGAAACGGAATATTTTAACCCATATTTGACGGAGTCGTAACCACTAGTCCACACGATGTATCAATGATAATACTGTATTATCTATTCCATTCCAATTAATTGGTCTGGGGCGTGGCCAGGAGTCGGTGATTAATCTTAACCGTAAACGGAGAGACTAAAGAACAATATGTTGAAGGGAGACCGAAGCAGGAAAGGGAAGGAAGAGGTAATTTGTTCGATCGCGCACAGTCCAGAGAAGGACGGACGCAAAGGTCTGCGGTTATGGGTCACGGTTGGCTGTGCATTACGTCCAGGAATCATCCAGCAACCCCTGTCGAGGTTATTTCCACGATGATCCAGCCCTCGGTGTTATTTTCGCACGGGTTCACGCCAGATTCCGCGCAGCTGAGATGGATTAAGGATTGCGCGTCCCTTGTCGTCGAGATAGGCTAATAGAAAGAAGAAAGTGGTTCCGATTCGACTGCTTTCTCTGGTTTAGATGTCCGTTTTCATGGCTCGTTGCCGACTACCGGTTGCACCCCCACCGATTCGTCACCCTCCGGAACCGTCGATCCAGGGAATGATTTATGAGGCGATAATGGCGGTGTGTCCGTGGTCGGAAATCGTACAGTTGGTTTTATCGTCGAGTTCCACCCTTTCGAGTATCGTTATTACGACATTCGACGTTTTATCGGCCGGTTGGCGTTTGCTCGCGAAGCTCGTGTTCCGTTCTTCCGAAGTGTGGCGAGGAGGCGTAAAAAGATTTATGGTTTAAAAATGAGTTAAGCTGCGAATCGAGAAGCTTTCGAGGGTGGAAGGGACCGCTATCCTCGCATGGCAAACAATCCTGGCAGAGGGTTAACAATTTATTCTAGCGTAGAGGTATTCATCCGCCTGTCGCGCGATCGATACGCAAAATAACGAGGTGATTGCCGACGATATCATTTATTCCACGATCACAGGATAAGATATTACAAGAATAACCACTTACCGGCATGCGATGCATCCAGGATGCACGAAAGCGGCAGCAGGAAGCAAGTCAGCGCCAACGGCCACTTCATCTTCGAATCTGCAACAACAGAAACGGGAACTATTACTTACTAAACACAATCGCGTTATTTAGATCGTCAGAAAAAACTCGAGAGATGAATTTTAAAGCTCTCTAAATTTCCTCGTTCCAATTGCACCCTTCCAGCGTATTCGAGACGTTAACACGGCGTATAAAAAGCCTTCAAACAGAATTCCAACTACTTCCGGAACAGCAGTGATGAATGAAACTAGCTTAATCGACTCGAAATGGCGGAAAAGTAGAGTGGTCGAGCAAACGTCGAGCTAATATCGACCTAGGCCCCTGCGCTTACCCGGTTTGTGTAGTTTGTCGTGCGGACCCTCGCGAAACATTGAGAAAGAACACACTCGGCACGAATTAATGCCGCGTGTTCTCGTTTCGAAACAACGACAGCCCACAATTAGGGGAGGGTCCGGCGTGTATTACCGGCAAGAGTGTTCGACTAATCCTTCTTTCGCTCGACCGGTACCGGATATCGATGGATGCGCTCCCGGCCACGGCAGCGGGGAAGACGGATCGCTTTCCACGCGATAGAAATTCGACGATCGATACCGTTCGAATTTTTCCGATGGTCCTGTCGATATCCGGGAGATTCGACGGAGCAAATTCAGAGACGGTTCGAGGGTAATTTTGTACATGGTCTCGATGAAGAGGACACTGGAACCTGGAGGAAGTAGAGCGTTTTTCAGATCGGGGGTAGTCAGCGCGTACCTCGTTAAAACAAGTATTCATCGGTAATGCTATTAGTAGGCTGAGTATGTATATGCAAGATAATTATGTGAAAATGACATAGGTCGGCAGGAAGCAAATACGTTAAGGGTAGCAATAATGTTTAATTCGATTTGTGATGCGAAGGCAACCCACGATCGACAGAATTCCAATTTAATTCATTTTACGCGAGCAAGGCCCTCGTACAGAGATATCTCGAAAGCCAAGTTCCCCTAGTCCTGGCGACGCAGGAGACATGATGCTCCTGGAGACGACAATAGATTTACTTCCTAATATAATCACTTTGGACAGTGTAATATATCAACTACAATTCCTGTTACATCGGTACACAACTTCCAATTCCCAACCCAATCACCCACCAGACTATGTTCCGTTGGGAGCTGAAAAGAATGGCCCTCGGGCCGTACCATGAGGTGAGGATAAAGCATGTCGACTCCGTCTGTGGGCTGTGTTTCATTATGTCTGGCTTGGTAGCTACGCGTTAGGGAGGAGTCGCATTCAACGTCAGCCAATAGAGATTCAAAATTCTGATCAATGGAAGCTTCATCCTCCTGTAGGTATGTAATATCGTAAACGCAATTCGCGGTTGTTTTAAGCCAGATTGTAAAACGAACTCTTCGAAAAGTACCTCGACCCCAAGAAATCGATCATCTTGGCGCGCGACTTTAGAAGTCGCAGCAGCTAAGACACGTCCGTGGCCAAGCGAAAGAAGCCCGGTAATTTGCTTCCAGTGCACGCGGAGGGAGAAAGAAAAAGGTTGGTGATCACGGGCGGATTAAACAACGTGCAGATTTTTCGAGGAACGAAGCAGCAATGCGGAAACCGGACGTCGGCCGCGCTTCCTTGGCCGTGCTCCGCCGGCAAGAAAGAACAGGCTGGGCTAGGTAGGAAAGAGCTAATATCCTCGAGGAAGAGGAACCTTTATTTTTCTTTATTAGCCCGGTAACAATGGCGGAGTACGCGGCGGTGTCAATGGTCTGGCTTTTCGCAAGCTCGAGCGAACCCGCGAGCCAGCCGAGCGGATGGGACGGACCGCATCTGCGGATTCCCCCGGCCAGTTCGTCGTTGTCTGTGTCGGGGAACAAGGAACGCGTTCCTGGGTATGCGTTCGAAAGAGTTGCGAACGAGGGAGGAGAAGGATTTCCTTGCTGGGATCACGGTGACCAACGCGCCACGCGCCAGACTATTGTTTCTCAAGGAGTTTCACCGGTATGTGACGTTGGAAAAAGTGATTCTTCTCTCAAGACATTCGGAGCACATTTCACCTGAGCCCGTGGCTGTCTTGACGTTGCTAAATGTCAACTCTGAGCAACAATGCGAGTGTTCTTCCCAAGTGTCAACCCTTAAACTTCGAGCAGAGCAAAAAGAGAGGAACGAACACGTGCCCAAGATAGGGTGGAAAAAGCATGAAGCGAAAGGACGAAAACGGAGTGGGCTTCGAGCGCGACGAAGAGGCAGCTAGAGCCAGTTTGGAAAATAGAGCATGGAAAGAGCGGAGACTTTGAAGAGAAACGGGGAAAAAGGAGACGCCCCGAATGTATGTAGGATAAAAAACGAGAAAGGGAGCAGCCAGGCAACAGGGACAAGAAGAAAAAGAAGGCGGACGATGCTGGCTAGAACAGAAACAGACCAAGGAAAGGAGAGAACATCGCCTCGAGCGTCTCTTCGTGCACGCTCGCCTCCTGCCTCTCCGTTTCTTCCACCTGGAGGGACATCCCCTTTCCACGTCGCCATTCCAGAACTCTTTCGTACTCCCTCGCGTGCCAAACTCCACGCCAGCTCCTCTAAATAGCCACGTGACGCTGCCAGCCACCGTATTACATTCCATAGACATCGACTCGGTGCTGCGCACACCTACACACCCCTGCACACCCCTGCCGACGTTCCGTTCATACGCGGAGAACTCCAAGCCTCGGAGTTTCTGATCGTGACGAGCTCCCTAGGACGACTGGAAAGGTAGTTGCCGCTTTCACTGTACACCCAGGGTTGGATAGATTTTCTTTTTCTGATCGTGGCACGTGTGCACTTGCACCTGGTCAACGATTAGGGGACTCGAATTCCGGATTTACACGTTGGAAGAAAAATAGTACTTCTTGTTTGATGGGTAGATGGAACCGGTAATGTTCGTATCGGAAGATGATACGCGGGAAATGTTTTACTTCAACTGTTACTTCCGTGCTTCGTAGATGGGAATCAATGAAATCCGAATAAAACGGATAAACGAAGCTCTCTGTAGAATCGAGCACAGGTTCGTTCTTGCTTAAAAACTGGTAGAACCGAAAGGATCGATACCTTCTGGAACGAATCTCATTGTATGCCAGGCAATTCCGAATTGGCAATTTTCAAATGCATACCAACTATCGCAACGAGGGTGGAGGGATGAAACTCAACGTACAAATTTAATTCCTCCGCCTTGAGGGGTTTAAAAGTCGCGTTCCCATTCGATGCAAAGCCGCGCATTTATATGCATGCGCGCGGAAAGAATTGCACTGGAATACGAATCTATTTGTAAGGTATCCTGAGGGACACGGTATCGTATAACGCGGCCTCCCGTGTCGCCGATCCCATAATCCAATGATACACCGAGCATCCAGGTGGTTACAGTCTACATTATGACACGCGTCAGATTATGAGCACTGTTTAATGTCTCCAGTGATACAGGCGATTGTTGTAACGCGCTCATCGCGCTTATGATCATCACGCTGGAAAGAAAACATGTGCATCCGGTGAATTACACGCGGGGAATTCATGGAATTTATCTTCGGTACCTTCTCCTACGAGTTTCTCTTCGTGACGTTCCGTTGTTCCTGGAGAATCTGCTGCGCGAGTAAATAACGCGAGGCATTGTTTTCTGGTATCTACCAGCAACTCGAGATCCTCTCTTAGCATTCTATTGCCACGAATGCTAAGATCATATTGACTTCGAAAATGAAATCTTTAATTTGAGATTCGAGGATGAGGTCACCTTTGCCTAAACTAACATTATTGCTGGTGATTGAGAGTCCCCTCCTGAGCTCAAAGGGTTAATCCATTTTCGGTCATTTCCTCTCGCTATATTTCACGAGGGGTGCATTGCTTCGAGTAGATTGAGTCGCGTTAAAAAATCGAGCTAAAAAGGATCGCTACCTTTAACAAATTTGCTTCCTGCCGACCAACGGCGTTCTTACGAAATTACCTCGCGATCGGTGGCCAGTCGGAATGGCATTAAGCGACCGATTACACGGGCTGCACTCGTTCAACGACGGAACTACAAACGACTAATCCGATCATGTTTGATACCAGCAGCAGTCCCACTCGTCGGGCACTCTCGTCTCGTGATTCGTAATCGAATAAAATACACTGTTTACATGCGATTTTCGTGGAACGTTTAACCGGTAATTCGCGTTTACGCGGCTTCGGCCGTGAAACTCGAGTGGCAAGGGGTGGAAGCACAAGACGAGGCGAGTTTAATTCCTGAGTAATTACGGGACAAGGCAGAGATAACTCGTTTCCGAATGCTGATGGAGTAGTCCAGCAAAAAAATTCATTGCAGATGGAACGAAGGATTCTCGATCTCTGCAGCCCTTAATAGCGATTGCCAAGTCAGGCTGTCGACGTTTGTACCTTCCTGGATCGAAGAAAATATTGCTGCGACTGTATTTCTTAGAGTATCAACCTTCTAGGTCCTCAACCTCCGTTACAATGGAAATTCTAAGGCGTATCCGAGTAATATCTCGGCGAAAATTAATAATATTCGAACAGGACTTATTTGATCGTCTATTTGCCACCACGGCTACGTCTCATTACCGTTGGAAATACACTACTCATCCGCGGCTCGATGGAAACCTCCATTAATTTTAACGATGACGGGCTGTAATGATTTCACGGTGACGTCAAGATTCAGCGAGCATTCCGCTACGTATGTCAAAAAATTTACGCTCCAAATGCAAAATATTTCCACGAAGTCCGTGATTCGTAAGACACGATGGCCTAATAAAATGAATATTGTATCATCTATGAATATGTATTCTTCTTTTTGCCTATCCTACTAAATAACAGTAAATGTAATTCGTACTCGTTACTTTTTCATTCCTATAGGCGCGTTAGCAGTTAATTTTCCAAATTTCCGAACGTTGTCTGTGTAATTCTTTCGCGGCACGCGTTGACGCAAATATTGTCAAGTTTTCGTGTTCGCGTTTGAAAAACGTGGACAGATTTCGCGAACGTCGAGAGAAGAAAGCAAGATTTACTGTCGTAGCAGCGAAAACAACGCGGCTTATTTTCCCCGGGGGTGCACGTCCGCATGCGTCACAGGACGTCATACTCGCAGTGTGCAGGGGATGTACAGATTGAAATCCGACCATCGATCGAGACACGACGAATTCCACGATACCGGGGCGATGGCACGCACGGAAAAGCCTGGGCTGGCTCCTGCTAGCAGAAATACCGAAGTGTCACGGGAATCCCGCATTTTTTCTCCTCCGATATGGAGCATAGCGATCCGACCGGCACGAACGGATAGATATTCAATTAATCTTCGCCCGGGATCGATTTAAGCGATATGCCGTGTCCGCGCTTGTGCTCCTTCCGAGGGCATTTTTATCGCGTGTAATGCCCGCGAGAACCGACCACCGCGCCGTGTCGAATATTTCAACCCCTTGAAACAGGAAGCCTTGGACGCGTAAAAATTATATTCGACGATCTTTTCTCGAAAACAAATGATGGACGATCTGTTCGCTGGGAATTGTTATACATATATGCGTCGAATAATAATTTACTACATTTTTTTAGTTTTGTTGGTTAACAAGTTAAAATTCTGTGTCAAAGGTAAAGGCAGCAGGAATGTGGACAAAAAGAGTTTTATGAAATGAACGATTCCAAACAATTCGTAGCACGCGACGTAACATTCCAGCCGTTCAATGGTTTCCATTTTTCGACTTCCTATTCAAGCAGGCTCGTTCGCTTTACCATTTCGTGTAACGGTAACCAGTACAATTACGCTTGGTCGATCTTCGTATTTACATGCTCTTTCTAGACGGTTGTAAAACAGGAATACCATTGTACGCTGGAACAATACCGAAAGAAATGCCACTTGAAAGTGGTTTCAAAGACTGGGGTCCCACAAAAACGTTCATTTTTTGTCTGTCTCAATCTAAGACTTCCTCCAGGCCCATGTTCCAGAAAATAGCTAACTTTCCCACTTTTATGCTATTTACGACATTCTTCGCCATTTTTTAGCCCGTTGTCTTTTGTCCCGAAGGTTATTTTAAGATCGTCCATACTTATTTTATTAGAAAATTAAACATGCCAAATTCCTATACCATAATTAATTTCGTTTGGAATCGGAAACGCGTCACCATTTTATCGAGAATTCTTCGAAAGGGACAAGAAGAGAAAGAGCTGAAAAAAGTGATTGTGTTTCCTCAAAAAGCGAACGGCTGGCAAGCATATCTGGAGCCCATGTGTATTCGAACTTTTGCACCTCGACAGAATGAAAAGAGGTGGGAAATTTGCAAACGGTGAGAGGTTGAAACGATTTCGCGCAGAGGAGCCTGAAACGCGTAAACGCTCAAACGGAGGACGCTAAATTAATTCGCGGCAGAACGACGCCAGCGGAAAACGGTTTGAAAAAAGCCGGTCTGGGTTATCCACCACGGGCCCGGAAATATCCGGAAACGCGAATTTTCATTGTGCCCCGGGCGAGGGTATCCGGAAACGATAACAATGAGTCACATAACCGTGCGGATAAACAATAGTCGGCAAACAACGAGCGACAGTTCTGCATTTCACGAGCTCATCATGGTCCGCCAATAATGGACGCCCGACCGGAACGAGTTTCGACTCTGACAACCGAGGGAATGACGAGTGGGAAAATGTGCTCGCGTTGAAGATTCCTTTCTATGGCTAACCACGCAAAGGTGGCAACATTTTTCGCTGACGCTTTTTCCTATGACACTAAAGAGTACAATAGAAAACGACCCTTGACGGAGGTTTCTGCCTTTACGGGACCTCCTCCCACTAAATTTAAAGAATGTTGGAATACGCTTAATACGCATAAATTGCAAAATTTTACTGACTTCGTGATCTCCTAGGTCAGCGTCCCGATCGTGGAACTAATATTTCTGATGCATTTACCAAATAACAGCATATCGCCACCATATGTATCTGTGGATATAACGAAATTCTCTTTTCGTTAAGAACATGTGGTAACGAGGGAAATGTTTTGATGAATTGGAGAATTGCAAATCATAGCATTAACGATCAAATGAATTATGATGAGCAAATTCTAGATATCCCGTGGGAACGAAAGAAAACTAAATGAAGCCGAAGCCACGCCGTTATTTGCTCGGAAAGGGGAAATAGTATTAAATAACTCAGGCTCAGCTACAGCAGGCTCGCTCATGCATACTTAATTTCCAAAACAAACTCCAATTTGTGACGAATGCGATAGACAAACTACAACGGAACAGATTATACTCAGTCGCAATGGATACTCTGCATCCCGAAGTAAATATCAGCTGGTGACAACTACCGGATAGGGGATCATTGTAACTATCAAACGTTACGAAATTAAAAAGATCCATAGCTTTATCTCGTTAAAAATTCCATCCAGAATTTCGTGTAACGCAGCTATCTGTTCTGGTTTGCCAAGAATCTCAACTGTATTTATTTACTTCGTCGTCTACATTGCCTCGGCATCGTTAAGCAGCATCATACTCCACTGTAATTCAACGTAATCCAGCTAGTCCCTAAAAAGATCCACCGCCGGGGAGCCGCAACTTTTTTTCACGCAGGAACCATATTTATCATGGTACCCATATAATTATAATACCCATAATGGAGCGTACAGGTGTAATCCCTTGGGAGCAGAAAAAAGATCGGGGCGTAACCGGAGAAAACGAGGAACAGCGTGCAGACTCGTTAACTGATAATCGATAATCCTCATCTGGCTATCTCTCCCTGACACGACAGAGAAAATATTGATGCGATCCAACGAGTATTGTGCAGCGATATTAAACCTTTCCACGGGACTAGTGAACTTTTCGCGACAAGCAGACTGTTGCGAATCCATATACAGTTAGCCCCATAAATATTCGTACCTTCTATGACTATTAGAAAAAATCTGCATAAATTAAATGATAGGTTTGATATCGTTTAATTTAAGCAGATTTCTTTAATAGGTAGAGCACCTAAGAAGAACAAGTATAACACTATTACAACACCATATTACAATTCCTGCAGCAGTGTATATAGAAGTAGCAGGAATATTTTTTGAAACGTTATTTTTAAAGCACTGTTTTCCCTGCGAAAGCTCGGCGTACTTAAGACGCAGCAGACGTAACCCGTGGAATTCATTATGTTTCCAAGTTCAATTTTCTTCTAAACGTGACTTACTTAAGCCGCATTAAAGGCAACTACCGTAACTGAGCACAAGAGATACACATTCAACCCACTCGTACTCGATTGTACCACTCGAAATTAAAACCACTCCTCAACACTCGTGCCAGCTAACTTCTTCTTATTCGAGGAATGAAGTTCACAGTAAAATCTACAAAACGAGTACTGTGCACACAAGGATTAACGGACTAAATTGAATTAATTAAAGTGCGTACGATAGCCTGAGAAATGTAAAGCAGCTACCTCTCTCTTCCTTTTACATTTTTTGGCACGCGTACATTTGGTCAAAGAGTCGAGAGCATAGTTTATCAAACATTGTACTGCATCTTAAGGACGTTAATTCAGTTGTTGATGTTCATGGGCCTGGTTGAAGGGTTCTCGAAGCGATCATTCACAGAAATTAATTGTCTGCATTTTGAACTGATAAGTGCCGCTTGCGATACGTCTTCATTCTCAAGCAGAAGGGCGAGTCTGATCGATGAGAACTAATTTACCGTTTCTCTCCCTTCCTCTCTCGACGTGACAGCTCCGAGAGTCTAGTTCCATTCGATCTTCGAGTAATACCAGGATTAAGGATAAGTAACTTCGGTCGAAGTGTAATGGAATCTTTACGGGCAACCTTATGTCCGCTACATGGATCCGATTCGAGGAAATATGCTTGCAGGTAGATCCGGAAGATTTTAATTCCAAGTTTAAACGTTTGGAATTGTGACACGACGTCGGGTTAAGCCCTTTCGTAATTGAACGTGGAGCTAATGCCGTGGAAGCTTTACGTTCGGCAGACAGTACCGTTGCGCGGCATTGAAAAATGATTACTCGAGACGAAGTGCTCCGTGTCTTGCGGTCAATCGTTCCAGGGCGGCCAAAATGTATGCCTGTGAAGAGTGTTTTGCGAAGAAATGTGTTGGGAAGCGTCCAGTGTCACTGCGTCGTCCTATGGAAAACCGATGTACTCGACGAGCGGGCGAGCGCTCTGCTATCGGCAAAGCCGATCGTTAATCCGAGCGATCTAACTTACAAGAAGTACTTTCGATGGCACTCCCCGGAGTGTTGAAAAAGAGAACGAGCGCACCCCCGCGATACATCATGGCGTAACGTTTCTGCTCAGGCGGACACACCTGCACACACGTGCACACGCCACGGCTGGCTGCCACGCGAGAATAATTGATCGAGGTATTTATTGCCGCGGGATGAGACACAGCGGGTAATTCGAGTCCCACGATCACCTAGGAATCCTATTCACGCACACGCCTCGAGTGGATGTTGCACAGGAGGGAGAGTGTAAGTGGAGTGGCGGATCGGCTGACGGGATGCACACGGAACTCGAGAGGATTTGCGCGCGATTGTACGCCTGTTGTCCTCGTGGCTTCATACCGATACACGTCCGTCACGTGTTGGCGCCATGAGGAGGAACCCGTCCTGGACGAGGGGTCACGAATAAAGGGGAGGAACGAAAATTCTATGGGGTTGGGGGGGGCAGGCTCGTGTTCATAACGCGACCCCGTATCGGTTGATCCAATTTCACTCCCTCTGACACGGTCTACACGCTGCCTATCTGTGTGCACGATTACATCCAATCGATGATGTCTCGCCTAACCTCTTCCGCGCTAGTGTCGTGTACCCTGGTGGACTTCCAAAGGACGACACAGCGGGGAGAACGAATGGTTTACTTAATTGTTGGAGTCTTGGCTGGTTCCGAGTTTGCAGGGATGGAACGGATTTGCATGGAGTTGTGCCGTTAGTTTGAAGTTAGCTTCTCGACAAACTGCAATATCCACTGTGAACTGACTACAACCTAAAAATGGGTCCAAGGGGTTTGGTCATGCTTCGAGCAGGTGCGCAGGAACGGTGTTACCACTATAGCATTTTACGAGTGAATCTGATCTTCGCAAATCACCCTCAAGATTTACACCGCATCTGTTGACGAAGGAATCATTTTACGATCTCTCAAGTTCGCAACACCGACAGCACTCGTTCAACCGAGCCGGGCAAAAGACAGGAACGTAATTGAGTAATCGAGAAAGTCATCTGGTGTCTCGCGAAGAACATCCCCGCGAGCGAATCGCGTCTTCCACGAAAGAAAGTTGCGAGTACCTCAGCCATTTTCAAATTAGTATTAACGTCCCGAGGGGACGGAGCCGAAACATTTTGGCACAAGACAATCGTGTCTTCCGTCTAAAGAAGACGCAAAGCGATTCACCGGCGATTCGAGGGCTTACAAATGATATCGATATGTATCCATTAAGTTCTCCCCCATCCCCTTCTGTATCAAAGTAATGTTTAGGGGGCGGTGGTTGCCAAGCAACCGGATACGTCGGAAGGACAGGACGGAAGTGATCGCGATCGACCAGACAACACTTACAGAGTTCGTGTATCTATTGCCCTCGTTCCGCTTGCCCTTCTAGCGCATCCCCTTGGGGAATGATTTCCGTTGAGGGACAGTTCGTGCTTGACCTTGGACATAATCCTCATTCTTCTGGCGAGGCCGACGCATCCATCTTCATGGGAAACTCGCCGGGCACAATGTCAACCATTTGTCTCCGCTTTTCTTGTCGATCACGAGGACGATTCGTGTTCGTTATCCAAGGGGGTGATTACGAACTGTTCGTATCACGCAAGATGATCGAAAAGGATAAGCATTGGAACTTGTATCGAGTACCTATTCGACTAACCCGAAATCAGTTTGTTAGAGGGATATCAGGAGCAAAGGAGCCCCAACGGGGCGCCAAAGGGCCTGTTTTCCGCGAAGGAAATGCAAATTGACGTCGTTTAAATAAAGAGACTCGCCGACGCGGCCGAACTCGTTCCCAGGCTGCTTCGGTGACGTATCACCGAGCAACGTTTTCGGAGGCAAGCGCGTAAAAATAACCTTTATTACGTTATGTAATCAGTTAGTAAAAGCAATTCCGCTAAAAGCCTGGGGTGGCCCCGTAGCCGTCGACTGCTTTTGCATAACCGCGACACAGCTCGGCGTTCCCTCTCTCAGTTTGGCAGCAATTACTGTCTCCCTGTTTTTCGAGGTCTTACGCTCAAGATAATAAGCGTTACGGGTAAAGGAAGTTCTTCATCTCCCGGGCGCGGCCTCGCTGCAGATTTCAAATTGAAAGTTTACGGAGAAACGCAGCCACGTCATCCACTTCCAGCTGGCCAGGAACATTTCTTTGCCCGGCACGTTTCGAATTAACTTAATTAACTCCTCCGGTCTCGGTGATCCTGAAAAATAGCTCTACCCGTAGGACGCAAGTTTCAGAAGGTGGGCGGGGACGTCGCGTCGCGACGACGCGAACACTGAGCTTTGCCATTAAGAAACCTGGTAGCGTTACGTTTTTCCAACTATACTCCGCCGGTGATTAACAGTTTTGCGTTTTTCATTTCTGACGCGAGCGTCTGTTAACCCTTCAACAGGGGGAAACTGAATCACCAGCCATGTCTGACGGTTCACGTGTTGAAAGTAGATGAAAGACGCCTTTTACGAGTGAGTATTCTTCGCTAATTGTAAGATATAGAAATGTTAAACAGTTTTGCGTTTTTCATCCGTGACTTGGGCGTCCGTTAAACCTTTGATTGACAGAAATATACTAGACGATTAAATAAATACTGCGATTATTAATCGATTAACGACTCGATAGCGTACATAACACTCCGTCTGCATCATTGAGCACGGTACAAGTACGGATCGATGAAGCTACTCTTCACGTACACTGGCTGCAATTACTCAACGCAGTTATATTAGGTAGACTATGACCTGATAGATTACTCGACGGATTTGGCCCTTTCAAGATTTAATAGTGATTTATGACCGTCTCGCTGTCTTTTCCTTCCACCGTGTCTTTCCTTTTGCCAAAGCCCTGCATGCAAACACTCTCTGTTTCACTTCGTCGTTTCTCACAGTTTGCTGGCCGAGAAGTCAAGTGAATCTTGCTCCTCTCGTTATTAATGCAAACCAGAATCCTTTATACTTCTCGAACCTAGTCGATTTATCGATCTTCTCCGTACAAAGATGCAACGAGGCGTTCGTATCCTTGGAATCGTGCGTTGAAAGTTCCGTTTCTTACACCGGTCAAAAAAGAAACTAGAAAACAGAGAGGCGCACAGCGCGGAAAATATGAATTACAACATTTTGTTATCAAGATTTTCATGCAAATGAAGAAATCCACGAGAACGGAGACGAGAATGTAATTTCTTCGCAGCGGAAAGTGCTTTTTCCGGATACCGGTTCGCCTCCTACCATCTTGTTTCTTTTTTTTTTTTTTTTTTTTTGTAGAAAAAGACTCGCCTCCTCGCTGCGAGCGAGGCATTAATCTTTTTGACGTCGGTGATGCAAGTATGAATACCGAGACATCCATCCTTTGAGGTGAGCGAAATGCATTTTTATGGATTAGTCACTCCCGAAAATGAGTTCCTTGCTCGTTAAGTGACCGAGACGAATAGAAAAGCTTACATATCGGCTAAGACTGGATCGGGTTGACGAGTAAACGCGATTATGTAGAAAATGAGAAACTAGCTTCTCTTCCCCGTAATTATTTAAGTAAACGCAACACCGGGGGTTTCCCCTCGGGACAGCAGTGATCAGGAAGGGAAGAACGCTTTCGTTTAAAATTGCTCCACAGAAGATGACTCATTTTTTTGCCGGCGAACCCCCCAAAGCCCTTATGAAATTTAAATAACACCTTTCATTCGTTATGCACTGCGCAAGCACAACGCACCGGTATCCAGGATCGAAAATACGTCGTGTAGCGAGGACTTTGCGCGCAAAGATACGATATCTCGCGCTCTTCCTCGCTCTCATGAATATTTAAACTGGATATTAAAAGGCGCAAAATCACCGCGCGGCCACCCTTCCACCCCGGCGACTCGCCCCTATCGAACGACCCTCGCCACGAATTTCGAGCGTATCGATCTCTGCGGTCCTTGAATCACGGCAACGTCAAGAACATCTCGACGTGGAAAAGAGGACTTCCGGCGACGTCATCGGAAGTTCAAGAGGACCGAGATCTGCGCTAAAACTTACTAAACATCTAATCGACTCTTTCGAATTGGGTGGGTTAAAAACTGTCCCAACTTTGGTTAGCTTTTCGTGCACACTTTTTACGCATATTCTCCAAATGGCAGTATAATTGCTAATTTCTTAAATGATTACTTAACGGTATAATCGACCAATCAAGAGGATGGAAGCTTTTTGGAGGCGACAGGTCGAGCCGAATCCTCGTGTAGAACACAAGCGGCTGCGCGATACACGCAGACGTCCCGGCTTTTGTCATCCACTGATTACTCGAGATGCTGCTGCATTATTCATTCGGTCGGCTTGGCGATGTTCAGTTAACAACGCTTCCATGTGTTTTCGCCGCGTGGATCGTCAGCCTACAAAGACGGAGGCTAGGTCGACGGATATTTTGGTGGAATATCGAGCGTGTCGAAACTTTTAGAAGCCCGGGGCGCCCGAAATTCGTCTTGCCGGGTAGGGAGAAACTAATACAGCCACGTAAAATCTTCGCGGTTCTTCGAAGTTAGGCCGTGACGTGCTTCGTAATTGATCGTCCATTGTGTTGGGACCAACTTGGTCTCGGCACGCCGTTCCTCGAGACAATTAGCTATGGATTACAATTGCCTCACCTACGGAAGAACCAGAGTCAACCCTTAAATCTAAATTCTTAAGAAACATTCTTTCGAATACCCTGAAACTTATCACCAGAAGATTTTCCGTTTGCCCCCTAAAAAAATTCACAAGCATTCGCAACCTCTTTCAGACCGTTCTAAGTGGTCTTTCCCCTTTGATACAACACCACCCGTACAACCCTTGATAATATAAATTTGGAAGAAGGGTTCGCTCCTTTGTTAAGTACCAAAACGTATTACTTTCAGCTCCGACGTTTGAAACGTTTCTCGTGTCGGGGTTAAAAAACAGTTAAACGTCACGCTTTATAAGAAGAGCCCCACAGCGGAGGGCACTCCTTCAACGTCGAGCGTATCGTCGCTCCGAATCCTATTGGGGTCGCTTGTTGTCTACCGACGAACGAGTTTCAACGAAGAGCTAGGTTATATTATATTATATCTCGATGCGAGAAAGCTTAGAGTCGGAAGGTGTTGAGTTATGGAGATTTCATTTTTTAGAATCATTGAGGATAGGGAATCCTTGGCAAATGAGGTATCCTAGGCACCCACATCATTAGAAAACCACCCCCATGTAACAGTTGGACGTAGCAGTTATTGATCCAAAGAATCTGCAGACTTTTGCAACTTCTGAAGGCATACTTTTTTCTCTGATAAGTAACGATCAACAATTTAATTTCTGTTTTCAAACTATGCTCGTGAATCCTCCAATGTTCCGGCGTAGGCGACTCCGTTTAATGGCGGGTAATAAATGATAAAAGCTCCAGGTATCCGGCGTGCTTCCACTCCGCGAGGAGAAAAAGGTGTGCCGTTAAAAACGGCGGACGATCTGTCGCGAATAACGGTAACGACGCGTAGCTGATTCATAAGTAGAGAAGAAAATGGAAAGAAAACAGGGTTGGACGGGAAAGAAACGGAACGCTTTCGTGGAAGCTGCTGCTGAAAACGGAACGGAAGCCACGGCCAGGAGCCCCGTAAAAAACTTCCCTCTGAATCATCCTGGCCACAGTTTCGCAACAACTCTCGTTACGATATCACCCCTGCCCTAAAGCCGAGATCGTCCGCGGGTCTGTAACCGGCAGACGTTCCTGTTGTTATTGCGATGGGAAACTAAAAATTACGTTGCTTCTTCGCTGGCAGCGCTGGAGAATGTCAGCGAGCGTCCCTTTTACGCAACGACACTCCGAGGGTTAATTTGGTAAAGTGTCCACGCCGATTTGGAGCTACAGATGAATACAATTGGGGACAAAGATATTCATGGAAGAGAATTGCCTTCGCTTCGAGGCGTTATTATCGATAGATCGAGTGAAGTAGCACTCTGTTATCCATGTATGGGTGACGTGGAGACTGAGTTGAAAAATCAACAAATAAAGAGCTCTCGAGGGCTGGAAGTTGAAACTCGGTTAGTTGTCTGCTAGATTCTGGTTGCTGCTTCTTTCGTCGATTATCAAGAACTCTCCAATGAAAACTCGGACACGAGGCTCCGCAGAGTCTTCCAACTCCGATTAATCGTTGGAAATCGAGGCATTTCCCGGAGCATCTAACCGAGCAATCGGTTCTCCGCGTGAAGCGCACCTGGAGACCGATCGGAGGATCGATACAGAGGCCTACGGGCTAGGGATAGTTCGTAAACGTCTCGAAGCGATGCTTTTGATTCATGAGGACCAGGAGCAGCGTTAGGAGCGTCGGCGTCGTGTCAGTGTGCTCGGAGCGGTTGCAAATTGAAGAAAGCAATATCGGGGGCCGGTTTTAATACCCCTCAGTCAGCTATCCGAGAGGAATCCTCGCGGGCCGGTTAATCCAGAGTCAGCTGCTGGAAAGGAATGGAAGCCATTTCGGTAGGCCGCGGCTGATATCCGCCACCTGGCAATATTTCAACGATCCGCCAGACCGGGGATAACGGATCCACTCTTTGTCCGTGGTAATGGCGGAACCAACGATTCCGCCACCGGGAAATTAGGGACGATCTTCGAGGTCCGGAAGGTCAGCATACTTCCGCAAAATCATGTTCCCAGGAATCTTCGAAATTCCACCATGAAAACTACGTTGAACTACGTCTTTCACCATATGACCGGACATGAATTTCGGCTGTTCGAAAATAAAAAGATTTTCAATCGTAAAATAAGTTTGAACATTTGCCGAGTTTGTTTACCTCCCTTAAACGATCCCGGTAAAATTTGCGGCCGTACTCGAACTGTACCAAAGTCGTTAATCTATCAACTGATTGGGTTTTATACGATATTCCACGTAACTCGAGAATTTTAATCAATTTATCCTTAAACGTTTCCAATACCTTACCGATAGTATCCCAAAAGGTATCCAATAACACACGCACCGGGTGCGCAATTTCATCGAACATTGCTGACATTCTGAGTCTCCTCCCTCGTCAAAGGAGCCGAGAGAAAATGTAAAAAATGATAAAGACACAACGAAATCTGAGACGTGATCAAGCACGTGGGAAATTTCGCTGTGGAAGCAATAGAGGAGACAAAGAACGTCGGGTAGAAAAATGAAACTGGAGCGTAGCGTGCTCTCCTTCGGTTTTAACCAGCCACGCTTTCGGAATTCTAGTTAGACCGCTTATAGGAGGTTAGCAAAGAAGCTTCGAGGTAACAACAGACATTTGACCCTATCCTTTTTGATTTCTCTGGACTCTGCTCATGCAGCAGGAATATTATACCAAGTAAAATAGTAGACGTTACGTTTTTTCCTTTACAAAAGAATTTTCCACCATGAAAACAGGTTACACGAATTTTCCGTTACTTTTTTGCCCGATGGAATTCGCCCTAAAGTTTCTACCCTCATTCCTGAATACGCCCTGCACGTCGTGGGGCCAACTTTACGCCAATTAAATTTTAATATCATCGGTATTTCGTGCTCTATGCTCTTTAATCAGTCGCTATTCGTGCTGCGTCAAAGTAGCCTGGAATCTCTTCAACATCGAATGGACACTGCTTCAGAATTAAAACTTTGCCGTCGGCACCTTTCTCTCCTGGCGTCGTTCTTTGCCTTCTGACGTGCAAATAAACTGTTCACGACTCGTTCTCCTCGACGAGAGATGTTTCGCCGCTTCGTTGAGAAAACAAGGTCGAGTGCTCGGTGACAAAGTTATGCGAACGACGGAGACGCGTATAGAAAAGGCAACTCGTTGGCCTCTCCATCGATGAATGCTCGTTTACTACCGCGACGTCGTTGTTAATCTATTCGTTTTTTTATGATGGACTTTGACAAGTGACAAGCGTCGTTTCGAATGCAAATCGGAACTGGAGAAGCTGGCTGAAACGTGATTGTTTCATCTATCGTAATCAGCGCTCCTCTCGGTCCGCATAATTTCATCGCCGTCATTGGGGATTTCTTCTTCTCCAGTCATCCACTTTTCCCAACGAATTTTACGTAATGCGCGGTCACGTTTCAGAAACACACTGCCACGATTCCTGTACCTCCGCGATCTCCTCTCTCCTCCACCTTGCCCTCTTTCTTTCCTGCGCGACGAGACTTGACTCTCTCGTGCAAGGAGAGTCACTCTCATCAACGACGAGCCCTCGATTCGAGATGCGCCTCGGCGGCCACGCAGCTTCCGTTTCATCCCTCCCCGTACCGTCGTGTCGGCCTTTCGGCGAGTACATTATGCAATGAGGGTACTCGTCGAGCCAAGGATGCTTTCTCGGTAAGACGCGCGAGGGTGTCTAAGGTCGTCACCGACTTGAAAACATTTCTTGCTCGGCGAGTAACGGTCTGTTAAAAGTTAGATTAGTCTGAGTAGCCTAAAAGCTCTAATGACTAAATGACAGAGGGAAAAACGAAAGGTTGGCGACGAAGGAGGCTGGGGGACGCGGGACGAACGAGGGTAAGTAGTTCTTTGCTATGATTTGGGTCAGAGAACCGTGAAGCGAGAGTATTACGTGGCAACGCCTGCTGCGAGCGAACCAACATTCTTACAGTGAAAATTTAGAAACGAGGCTGGTTTTAGCCGAATCAAAGCTGACAAGATGCGAATTAGAAGACGCGATGGAAGCTACAATGGAATCCAAAGGTACCAGCTACTTTCAAACGGGTCGATCCCGAGTGCGTATAAATCCACGTGGACAGAAACGAAGGCTGAGGAGAGCAGGACGAAAAGGACACGTCTGGATCTCGGCGAAGCTGTCGAGCGATGAAGAGAACTCGCCTAAGCCCCGGCTAAACACGGCAGAATGTCTATAACTCTCAGAACTCGTCCGTCTCGAATTAACCTCTCTCAATTAAGACAATGGTCCCAGGGTTCTCCGGACATCCTCTTCTCATCGAAGCGAGAATGGAGGACCTGAAAGGAAGGATCTCAGGGGTTCTCAGACCCTACTTTGTTCCCATCTACCCCGGAAAATGTATATTTATATAAGACTCGAGGATCCGACGGTGAAGGACTACGGTCGAGGGACTGCTAGCTTCGAGTCTGGCTGCCACGACATCCCGTGCCAAGTGCACCGAGAATCGTAATCGTTTCTCGCTTCGAAAAAGTTCGTGTCGTTCGTCGTGCGGTCACACTGTCTCGTTCGCAATATAAGCATTTTCTAGAAACGATTCGTCCATTCTACCTAATTCGAAACGACAAAAACGAGGAACGAAGAGTCTGGAAATTTTTCATTGGTGTCCGCGCGGTATCGATCAGTCCCAGTCCAACTGCGAATGGAGCAACACGATGTCACGGACGCAAAAGCGCTCGGGAGACGCGATACAGGAATGCAGAAGCATCGAGGAGGAACGTGCACCGGAAGGAGAAACGTCGATACGCCACTCTCTTCCCTTTCAGCGATCGCTTCGTCTCGAAGAAGTACTCTCGCTTTCGTGGAAGACGCCGGGGATTATCGATTAATCGGCCCGGTCAGACGGAGAACTTGAACTGCCTTGACTTGGCGACGAGCGGGAAATTGACCTGGTCGCGTTTATCTTTTACCGGTCACGGAATTTGATGCTCGAACTGTGCGAAAGATTTGTGTCCGTTAGGTCTATTCGATTACAATTTTGAAGAATCAAGCTGGTAACTGAGTTACAAGTTACGAGAAACATCGTATTCGTTAAAATTCTCCAAAACGAAAACATCCTTGTTCTAGTGCCGGCATACCACACCGTGTATACGACAAATTTATTCATTAATTTGCTATAGAACGAACGACGCGAAAGACGTACCTCAAAAGAATTTAAATATAGAAAATACCTTAACTCGAAGTTTCATCAACGGTGATCCCAAGCTTCTAGTGTAAAAGCGGTACCCAAGTAATATTACACGCACCCCTATACGCATACACGCGTGCCTTGCTCCCGGTTTCGCTGGATTCCCCATTAATCCGTGACCCGAACTCTGGTAAATCCTTTGTGCCTCGCGGAAAAGCAGCAGCTACGTGCTCGCGTTACCAGCATCCCTTTAGAATACTTTAAGGACGCTTTCGACCGGGCGAAAAAAAAACATCAGCTCTAATTATGTAACTTTTTTTCGTCGGTCCTTTCTTCTCGCGCATCTCATTTTTGATGGAAAAAAAAGCGGGAGTGACGTTCCCTTTCACGTGCTCCTACAAAGGACTCGACATTCCCATAATGGAATCCACTGCAAGATGCACCGAAGAAACTTTGATCAACATTTTTTTAGAGAAGTTCTCTCGTTTTTAAGCATACAGAAATTTTATAAACTAAGCCGAGCTCGCGCGTTCGATTAATTCTCCGAATGAAAATTTCCATGGCTAAATCTTCGGACGCGTAGGTAGCGGTTACTCCGTGAAATTATGTCGAAATCAGAGATAAAAGTGATACAGAAAAGAAGGGTTAATTATCCATGGCCTCCGAAATAGAAACCATTTTGAACCCACATCTGGACTATTTACTTCGTTCAAAGAAACGCTTTGACCGTAATTCCACAGAGGTAGGCTATCTCACACACTTTTCATTTGCGCGGATAAGAAAGAACATTATCTCTAAGTTAATGAAAAATGGAGGCTGAAGAGAGAGAATACTAAACACCATCGCTATACGACGAAAAAAGCACGTATGCGTATATTACTTTTCTGTATGACGCGTTGAGCTTGGATGCCCTATAAAGCTGCGGACATTCACATTTTGTGGGACATTTGGTTGTTTGCGCGATAGAATTAGTACGACGCAACCTGAATCGTAATTATCCAAAACAGGGCGAGATTGTTAACGTAGAATCCATGAAAAAATACAGATTTCCAAGAGAAGAAGACCGCGATGAAAATTATTCAACAAAGAGACTCATCCTGGGATAAAGATTCAACCGCTTTCCAACATGGACACCAAAGCAAAGCAAGGTTGTCGTACGCATTCTCCGGTTTCGCGAACGAGACGGACCGCGAGTTCAACGCTGGGAAAGAAGAGAGGTTGATTTAAAGGGAAATGAATTTTAAACACGATTCTCATGCGAGGACAGGGGGCGGGGGTTGCTGGAGGTCTGAGTAAATGCGAATAGAAGCCGAAAATGATAGCGAAACCGCGGCTTTCTAAAAGCTTGGAACCAGAGAACGTTTCGACGCGGACGCTGACTGTTTTATGCCGCGGCATCGACGCAGGAGCGTCGGTTCTTGGCCGAAATTGATTTAGAGGCGGCGATTAAACGGTACGCTCGAAAACTCACAACAAAAGTCGACGGGTGTGGCGTTTTATTAACACGATATCTCGACAGATATGAGTTTTGAAAGCTATTCTATAAGCTCGGGAACGCGCGCCGGGGCAGCGTCCTGGCCAAGTTTTAACCATTGTTTCGCTCGTTACGAGGTTTCAGCAGTTGCTCTCCCGCTGAGTTTCGCCTCCCCCTCCGCGTCCCTCGCGGAAAAGTTGAAACAATTCCGCGCCGCGGCCAGATAAAACCGCGGAAAACGGACGAAAACTGGCCGGAAAAATAAATGCCCGGGACGAGCGTGCCGCGCGCATGGAACACGTTTCCCTGATCGCGCGGTGAACTATTAATTGTTGCGCTGCGGAAGTCCTTTCCGCTCGACCGGTGCACCGGAGAGCGGACGAGTTTGAAAACGGTTTCCCAGATAGGAGCAGCGTCGCGGTGAATTGAAAATTAACGCGAAGGGGCTGCCTCCAGGCAATGAGACTCGTTGGAAATCGAAATCCGACTCACCGCTAGTATGACTGCGCTCTAGTCTTCACGTGATGGACTCTCCGCCCTGGAATCACCGCATCGTACACTTGGAATGGCAAACTCTGAAACGGAACAGGCCGAAATGAGATTGGTAAACCGATCCGATGATAACCGTCGGTCAACACCGGATAAAACCGACGACGGGATGCGGGATTTTCATCCCGACCAACTCTCAACGCAGCTATCGGTTAAAGAACAGTAATGCAGTTAAAGTTCAGATATTTATTATTAACTAGCTGTGCCTCGCAGTGACCATTTTGCGATAAAGTTAATGTTACAACCACTTGAAAATTAAAGGCCCGACGACACGCGTAAGGCAGGTCGATCGGAACGCGTTCAGCAGCGACGGATGCGCGACAGATTTACCACGTCGAACACATGCTTATTCACGTAGCTGTGAGCACAACGTTATTGCCACAATTTATGAAAAAGCACACGCATCGCGTTGTACGGCTCTAAACCTGTCTACTCGCGAAAATCCAGCTGTATCAAAATCCTCCCGATGGGATTTTCTAGTAGACAGGGCGCACGCCATATTTGACATAAAATTTTTGCGCGCCGTCACCGAACCCACTCCGACAAGCCTACCTATCATGATTCAACTGCGGATGTTTATAAATATTCATATTTTTACTGATTCAAACAATACATACAAGATAAAGGACGTCTCGAAAGGCAGAGAATACGGCAAGGTTTGAAAATAATTTGTCCGACAAGCGAAAATCGAGCGAGACGTGCATTTCGCATGCTCCGACCCGGAAGTAACATCGGATTAGCACGTATCACCGTGCACGGCTGCTACACAGTTCCGTATCCGCGTTTAAGCACTTTCAATTTCCGCCGAGGGACTACGGGAATAAATATGGCTGCCAGCATTTCGCGAAATGACCAAGCACGGTAATCGCGAGCGCATTGATATTCTGGCTGGCTTTGGACGCGCGCGGTTGTAATATTTCATCTACTCTTGTCCAGAACAAAGAACAGCGTAATTACTGATAGCACTGTTACTTCTTTAATCACGAACAATGCTATGTACTTAAATCGTGAACAACATTTGTTGAATTCTGGTTATGAGACCAGACTCCCTTAACTGAAATAATCCAAGCGCCGAACAAAATTTACAATTTATCGAGTGGGATCCGTGATGTATACCGAATTGCCGAATGGTCTTATCCGTTTTCAGCAATATCTTTCAAATGCACGTTTTATGAGACGATTTGTTTCGCACTCGTTCCACTGTATTTTGCGTTTAAAGCATCGTCTCCACCGAGGGCGGTTTTTCCGCCTCTACGGGTTTCTTGGGACCGATCGTTCGCTCTGTGAATCTTTTACGAACGGACATTACACCTAGTTTTATCTGCAACTCTTCGCGAACGATAGTCAAACAATAATTCCCTCGAATGAAATATTCATACGAAGCGTACGCCGCGAATAACACGGTCGCATTTGCATTACTAGATGGAACAGGAAATAAAAGCTTCGACCTATTCAAAATTTGGTAAACCAAATGCGTGATCTACAAACATCGAATTTATTTCAGATCAACGCGTTCTTTTACTGTTCTGTATAATATCCGTCAGTTTTCAATCCGTTACTAAACTATTCATAAAGACCTTGGTATTATAATTCGACCTAGCATTATCGTAGATTCGTTGTAAACCTAGCTCAGATCCGACGTGGACAACCACAGACAAGTATATCTCACGCTAGACGTATGTTAATACGCTAAGAGAAAATCTAGTTTCCCTCCCCGATATAACTCTCGCTTATCGCATACGTGACATAGACTTAACCCTGAATCATCCAACCTCGCTCAAACTCTGACCTCACTCAAACATAATACATCCGCAGCATAGATGAAGCATACATAGCTAAACGCGGGGCGAATTTAGTCGTAATCCAGATATAACAGAGTTTATCCTAGCTTTACTCTACGGCTAACACTGACATAATACAGTATAATCTAGATCTAACATAATCTGACTCATTGTCAGACCCATTCCAAACCTAATCCTATAATCTAGCGCGCAAGCAAGATTAAAATCTTATTACGTTCGAGGTTCGCACCGATTGGAAAAACCAACGGATGACACGGTTCGAAGCGAAAATCTATATTTTATAGGTGAACGTTGAGTAATCTTTTAAAGATCTTGCACAGCGATTTTCAAGATATCGTTTTAAAGATATGATCCAAAGCCATATAATAAAGCCTCGGTCTGATTAAAAACATTCTTCTGTTGTCGATCCGGCTTCAGGACGAGCGGCTCTTGTTTTCTCTGAAGCGTTCCAGTGATGACGCTTCGTAACGCTGAGGAGCCTTTGATCTTTATATTATACTTCGCGAAATTTTTTTGCTTCTGACCCAGTAGAAAGCACCGATACTTCCACTGTCTTTAATATTGAGCAGAAACCTTTGCCAGAAATTGCTGTTACCATAAAGGGAAGCTACTTCTACAGTTTTTAAACCGCAGCATGAATATTTCGGTACGATATATAAAATAAATGGGTTAAACGTTGTTTAACAAGTCTCTTCGATAGACATAGAGGGTACGAATATTTATGGAACTGACTGTATGTCCCCAGAGGTAGCAGATTCGTCATCCCTGGCCTTAGGTCTAGGTTGCACATCCGAACTATACAGTCTTCCCAATCTCGAGACTCGGTACAGAGTTCAATTACCAAGCCCATGTCAAACGAGGAACATCCGGGTCAGGTTCCATTCAATTGTACCGGCAGGTCAGGCCGACGCGACGCCGAGTTACAGAGCTGTTTGTCGATACGTGTAAACGGTCCCCGAGAGCCAGTGGCTGAAGAATGACCGTCGCAGGGGACGATCCTTTAAAGATGGCGGTCGGGCTCGGTTGGGCAAAAAGATCAGGCCTGCAGGCGTTTGGCAAACGAGACCGGCGCGGTAGGAATCGTGGCTGGTACCGCGATCCTCGGACGAGGAAATTGATGGCAAGGACAGAAGTTTAGTGGCCGTCTATATATCTCGCGGAAGGAGCCGGTGCCGGTGGTGCCGCGGCAGGAAAAAGGGTGGGAATGGGTGAATTCTGGAGGAGCAGGCGGAAGAGGTCGCTCTCTCGAGTTCTCGAGGCTTGTAACGTTGGTAACCGAGCCACCGGCTTTCGGGACACGCTGGCGAGATAGAGAGGCGGAAAGGGAGACGACGAAAAGAGGCGAAATGGGGAGGAAAGTCGTGGTCGATGCTCGGTCATCGAGAAAAACTCTACCCCTCTCTTTGCCATTTCACTCGAGCATCTCCACCTCGCTGTTCGCGGTAATCCCAAATGTCTATGGGTGTTCGCGTCCGTGTGCAAAAAAGAAGGAACGTGAAATCAGCCGCTCGTGGAAGGGTCCGGGAGATCTTAAATCGCCGTCGCATGAAATCGTTCTTGAAAGCGCTCGCCATCTCAAGAACCGATCACAATGTAGACAGACGGTCCCGGTGATCCGGCTACCGGTGAATATACATCCACGGTTCTTTCTAGGGTTTGCGTCCGAGCTGCATATTGTTCCATATGCTTCGCGTCTTCGACGAGACGAGCGTTATCCTTCAGACTGCGGATCGCTAAGCCTGGATCCTTTGCAACCCAAGCGATAGTTTCGCTACATATGGCTATAATCTTGAAACTACCGAACCACTGTCACTGTTCACTTTCAAGGAACAACCAATAATCGTATGTTCATACCTGTCCCAATTTTAATAAACTCGCTCCGACATTTATCTCCGTTTGCGTAATTACAACGTAACGCGACGACGCAGCCCTTTTCGCAAATAACGAGGGAAAAAAGACAAACCGCAATGCGTTCGATAATTTGTTTGTCGTGTAATTTGGAGGTTTGCTCTGTTTACAAAAGCACACACGATGTGTATTCATTATTATTTGCACGTGTGATGCGCCGCATTAATACATTTTATGTGTAATTCTTATGGGAAATCGGGCTGTACGGTTTGCAGGAAAATTAGCGATGACTTGTTTGCACGAAAATAAACTCCGCAACGTACGAGAGGATATTTCACGCCGGCGTGACAGATAATGACAAGTACCGTAGCACTTAATAAACCGAAATATTTGTTTAAAATAAAATGACCACGTTTCATTTGATACGCTCGCCAACGCACCTACTGACGATGATCGGAATGCTGCATTTCGTCATTTATTTTACGTGCCGATGCATCGGTAAATTATAAAAAGTTCTCCTATTGTTTGCTTTAAATAAATGACTGGGTAAGAGTAATCATTTAAAATATCGCACGGTGTGCTATGTCGAGCGGTTCGATATGAAATTTAAATATCGAGCTGATCGGATTTCAATTAAAGAAAATACGAACGAAAATGTGTACGAAAGATAGTATCGATGCGGTATTTAAAATTTAATGAAATTCCACCCGTACGAGTATCTCCGACAGTCGGAGTTATTTAACTGCTCACTTTTATTTCCATCGAGTTCAAATGCATGCAGTTTGTCAATAGTAATAGAGTATTCGGGATATACAGATTTTAAATTGCGAATACCGTTTTCTTGTTAATTATTGATCTGTTCAAATTTTATGTAGATCGTATTTGCATTTGGATGCGTGTCCTCCTGGCTTTACAATACAATTTCACGGTTATAGAGTCGTTTAATTCAGAAGTCGGGGGTAAAAAATTAAAACTTGAAGAATATCGATATTAAATACGAGGTTGGAATCGCCATATTTAACACTGTAATTTCCAGCCACAGAAGCTGAAACGTGTTAAATCATATATTTTTCATTTGTCCACGTAAAGTGATCATCGCCCTCCAAAAGCAAATCATCCACTTGGAGGTGTCAATCGTCCACCAGGGAGCGATATAGTCCGCGTTGAGGAAGAATGTTCTAAATGAATTAAACGGTAGCCACCTCGTTCCCAGAAAACCTCCCCCTTTTAGCACATTTCGCCAGACTGGGAACACGCTCGACCGCGACTTATCGTCAAGGATCTTTTATCTTCTTCGACATAACGTAACGGGGACGTTACGACTCTTTTTGTCGGCCTCTCCCGGACATTTCCAAGATAAACCACACGCTGGAGACCGTTGGACGGCGTGTCGTACCTCCTCTTCGAAGGATACGTGTCGACATACACGGTGAGCATGTACCGCGAGAGCCACGGATGGAGAGGAAGAAGGATTTACGAGCACACGGAACCGAAGGAGACCCGGAACCAACCTTACCACGGAATATCCTCCTGCGCAAGGATAGACATACCTAATGCATCGGTCCAGGAAACATCCCGTCCATCGCAGAACTCGCGAGGACCACTGGTTTTAAAGTAGACACACGTTCCAGATTGCTTTCATCGCGACGGAAATTATTTATCTTAACCCTAGTGTCGATAAATAAAAAGTTCACGGTTGGTTGGTACCCCAACCGTTCCATTCTGACACTGCAGAACGAGTTCCCCGAAAGTATCCGCACACCTAAGCGTCAGGACGTGACGTAAACCACACAACTTTGGTAACCAAACGAACCTACCGGAGGGCGAGAATATTCCAACCGAATAAAACCAACAACCCGGTCGCCTTAATCATCGACTCACCAGTTTACCAGCACGCTACTCGAACCGCGACAATACGATCTCCCTTTAAGGAGGATTTCTGTGCAACGTCGTCGGTTAACTCGATGCAATGAAAAAACGAGAAAAAGAAAAAGAAAAACTAGCGGAAAGCCGTCGTATGAAAATTCAATAGCGCCGATTCGAGTGGAGACATCCTGTTCAAGCCGAGAAAGTTGGCTGGAGAGGTGTCGAAGCGTGAGCACCGGCAGCTTGTCGACTTGTAGAGCAGCGATGGATGAAGATCGATCGAGGGAAGGAAGAAGCCAGGGGGGTGGGACCGGTTTGGGGCGGGGGTGGATGTTAGAGGTGGCAGAGTACCGCGTCTTAATAGCGGTCGTACCGTCCTGGCATAGAAAAGGGGATGACGTTCGGGGCTGGGGTAGAATCCAGCCAGCCCCGGTCACGCCAATATTACTTACCACCCCGAGAGAACGATAACTTAATTGATGCACCAACGACGTTACCACTCGTCTTCGTCACGCGGAGTGACTCAATTTTCATAGCAATATTTATATTCAGAGCGGATTGGGAGACTTTACCACGGCTGGAAATTCTTGTTTCATCTTCGAGGATGGGAGTTACTCAATTTGTTTCGATTAACTATCACTGTAGATTATACTAAAATTACAGGCAGTATCGTAAGTGTTCGTACCTTCAATATCTCTTGAAGAAATTTGCCTAAATTACATTATAGGTTTAATGTTACCGAATAAATGTTTCGTTTCATCCGTAATGAAACATTTATTTTGAAAGATCCTATCATCATTATCGATAAACCTACTATTTACTTTGGGCCTTTAATATACATAGAGAATACGAATACTTATGGGACTGACTCTATATCTAGATATTTCTATAAGCAACGTCGTTTAATGTTACCGAATAAATGTTTCGTTTCATCCGTAATGAAACATTTATTTTGAAAGATCCTATCATCATTATCGATAAACCTACTATTTACTTTAGGCCTTTAATATACATAGAGAATACGAATACTTATGGGACTGACTCTATATCTAGATATTTCTATAAGCAACGTCGTGAAATGTAAAAATTAAACCAGTCGAAGATTCTCACCTACCCACTTCTATACGTCACAACGAACTCCTCGAGCCCCAGAGAAACGGTAACGGGGGAACAATAACAAAGCGAAGGGCGGACGCGAGAAAATTATTCGTGACAGGTCTCCCTAACCAGGCGCAGCCCTTCCGCATACACCATAATTTCGTCAAGAGTCGATGCCGCGTCGGGGCTGCTGTATTAGTGTCAAGTGACGTTTTCGTCCCACCGACTGAACAGGCGGAATTATGCACGCGTACGCACCCGTTACATCTCGTCTCGTAACAGGGCGTCGCTGTAGTGTACGCGTCGGCGTCGCGGCGCCGTCACGAATCGCGATAACACGTGGGGTGCCACGACCCCTGCGCAAATCCAATTTCTTCTAATTTCTTCGGGAATTACTACCGCGAAGCGGTTGGTAATCGACGACCGACTTCGCTGCTGCCAGACTATCGCAATGGAATAACGAACGCGCGAAGTCAACGTAGGGGAAGGCCGCTAAACTTGAGCACGCGTGGGGAATTGAATACGTTTTGGAACGATAAGAAATCGGATCAATTGGTCGTGGGGTTGGTTTTGGGCTGATTACAATGTCGGCCAGATTTCGTCTATCAGGGGAGAGGAGAAGCTTTCGACCACGACTCAACTCGAGCTCAAACCCAAATGGAAAGGGAGAAAGTTGAATGCAGTTGCAGCGATACTGTTGCCGGCTCGTGGCGCAGCGGCGGGGTTTGGCGGAGTTACGATGAGTGGCGAGTAGAGTTTCCGGACGAAGAAGACGCACAGGGGATAGGGTCAGGGGTTGATGAACAGTTTGCTTGGCGACGCACGTTGTGGCTGTCGGCTGTCGGAGCCACGCTGCCGCTACATACAAGAGGAAGAGATAAATTAGGGATGGAGGACTCGACTAGGAGAAAGGGAAAGTGGAAGAAGAGAGAACAATGCGAGGAACGAAGGGAAGAAATGGCACAAAGACAGATACAGAGATCTAGGAGGAACACGCAGGGGGAGAGGGTGGTCTCTAAAAGGCTGTCGCGAAATTTATAGATAGAGGGCGATTCCAAAGTTGTGTCACATAATTTGTAACCGTATTCCGCGCCTCGGAACTGAGAAAGAAGTCCTGCTGAACTGTTCAACTACTTAATAGCTCGTGTCGTGAATAATTATCCCTCGCGCGAAAACACGAAGACACGCGAGGACCACACTGTCGTACATTGTCAAGGCTGGCGTTAAAGTTGTTTGTGGTAAGATATTATGGAATATACAGTCAATCCCATAAGTATTCGTACTAAATCATTCTAAATAAATTTGTGTGAAGTTTATTCATGCACATATTTAGATGCCTTCTATTTAAATATTTGTATTCGTCGTAAGATCTTTTGTTTTCGTGTAAAGTCATACTTGCCCAGCTTGATTGGCTTAAGTTAGGCCAGCGCGACGCGTACCACAGGATTAGAGACACCGTAGTTAATAAAAATTACACCGCGGAGGCTGCTCTGCATTATTCATGACTTAGGGGCGCGCCGTGAATACGAACAACTGATTACGCGGGGAAATATTTTGATTATAATGCGATTAATGTTGCTTATCGATTGATTCGCCCCTGCACAGTGCCAGAGGCAATCAGGGAGAAAATTCATAGAAATATAATTTCAAGTATATTCCAATTCACTTGGCTTTATTAAACGACAGAGAACTCGAGAGAAGATGTTTATGTCGAAATAAAATTTGAAAACGAGAAAGTCTGTCGTAAATTACAAATCGAGCGTTACTCTTTTCTCTGCGGAATGTTCCAAGTCCTTTGAAAACGGTAGAAAAAAATCGGAATGAAACATCGCGAGCTCAATTCCTAGGAGCGTTTAATTGTTAACAATTTTTGTGCGTTACACTTCCACCTCGCCATAGGGAAACGGCTTGCAACGGAAGAGAAAAGTTTCCAAATAAAAAATTAACGTTAATTGGTCTACATTGCGGTGTAACTCATTTCAGAGAACATTTCTTCGCGTTTCAGCCGTTTCCACGGATCACGCCATCGACTTTAATGAACGAGCACGACGCGAAACAGACCGTCGTTCCAGTATTTAAAAAATCCACCGCAGAGGAATGGGTATACGAGGGAAGGATGAAAACGTGAAACCGGAAGCAGTCGAGAAATTGAAGCCGCACTCCTACGTCGACAGATTATCGTTAAGACAATTTCGTCGTAATGAGCACCGCCCCATTTGTGTCAACGATAAATGAAACGGTTGAAGAGAAAATAAAACCTTCTCGCAATCTTTTTATCAACTCGAAAAGCGGGGGACGCTCAAACGAGCCTTTTAACAACGTTAATCTGTAACTTCGTGTAACAAGAACCGAGAGATCATTTTATAACATAACTTTGCGAGAATCTTTCTTCTCCTCGTAGCAGAAAACTTTCATGTGCATAATTCTAATAACGTTACCGAGGGTTCCTAGGGTTCGATTTGAAATTTTATCAACAGCTAACACCACGAAAATCATCGGACCGCAAAGTAAAACCGTTTAAAGGAAAGAATCATGCCTGGCGTGTCCGAATGAGAATTCTCCGGCGCTCTGAAAAGTACATCCCCTCCGCCGTTAAATTCTACCTGTCGATGAGCGCTACTTTAAAGGCACAATAACACTAAATTTCCTTCGATTCGGGGACGAGCTTCCCCCGCCGCCATCGCCATTAGCGCAGGGCTGCGATAGTTGGCACGAAAACCCCGGAAAGAAGCCACCGTGCCCCATGAAAACAGATAATCTCCGTTTATCTTGTAATTCTCTGGTAATGCCATTATACCATCCGGCTCGGACCAGGATTCCCCACGTCGCCCGCTTAAATCTTTGTTTTCGTGGCACCGAAGACGAAATGCGCGGGGTTTGCTGGTCGCAAGCGTAATTGAATCGACCACCGTTAAAGGCCGATAAATCTCCGGAAGAAGCTATCCGTGTGCGTCTGTGGGTCGCGCGACAGCTGCGATCTCATCAATCGCCCTTCGAGTCGACCCGCAGACGCGCACACCCGAACCCTCTTCTCCCAGCTATCGTCGATCAATGCTATTTGCACCATTTTCGGGCTTTATCGCGATGGTGACACGTCCAGCATAGCAGGACCAAGAAATATGCGAACGATGCCACGGGACGTGACTCAAATGTTAGAGGGCGGGACTCGCGAAACACAACATTATAGGAAGCGATCGGACAGACGTTCCGAGACGTGTACACCGAGCTCAAGGGGATACGCGTGAGTCTCGATCGAAAGGGGATGCGTTAGTTGAGGACTTTAATCCTTTTTCATCCTAAAATTTTCATACATATCCGAGAAATACCAGACAATTTCAAGCATAGATGTATTATTGTAAACAAAAATGTATCACGTTTCCACTTAACAAGACAAACTATCGTTCGTAAAATCCATCTCCTTTCACGGCAGCGTATCGATCGCAGAGCGTATAATAAGTATCGTTTCCAGCAATTCTCTGGCCACCGATATTTAGAGGAAGCGGGTACCGAGCCGCGGATCGACAGGGCTTAATTAGTGAATTAATTAAACGCCAATGAAACACCGGAGTAATATCTTTCGACCGGGCAGTCCGGTGTCCAGAAAGCCGCATAATGCTCGCGTCCCTGTCTGTCGTTGACGTGGCAAACTGGAGCACGAATAATCGGTGACAATTAAATGGTACAGCGGCTCCCGATCAATTTTCCGGCCTGCGAGTCCGCGGGGGCTGCCTGAGATACCAATTCGCGATGAAACGCGTCGCCAGGCGGCCTCGCGCAACCGTGTTGTCCCCAGGTATACACGTAATTGGCGTCGGTTTGCGCGTGTACACGTGCCCGTGAACCCTAAGTATACTGGCTGAGCGAGTACAGAGTGTTCGAGGTAAATCAGAGTACGGGAAATTCGACGTTGCGACAGGAGTCTGATACGTGATCAAAAAAGTTTTCTAAAGGGAGCTCTAGTAGATTTAACAAGCGTGTTACGCGTTTTTATTCGCAAAGCAATCCGTCGTACGTAGAAAATTGTCAAACATTCCATCGGTTTCACGGGCTACAAGATGGCGTAAGCCCTTACAGGTACTATGATCATTCCCTACCTCGATGGCGAATTAATCGGCGAGCTCGAGCAGCAGATTAGCCGCCGCGAAATGAAACCAAACCACCACATTAGCTGACGCCGATAGTGGGTTAACTGCAACGAAACGGGAAGAGTAATACAAACCGCTGGCGGTCGAAATCTCGTTACACCGTTAATGGGCCACGATTATCTTTGCAATGGAAATTCCGCTGTCTCCAGGATCTCCATATTCGCCGGCATATTGCGGGGTCTCCGTCGCGAGTCGACTCGAACGGGAGTCGGCATTAATTTTACTAGAGCGGCCGCGGCTAGCGGGGACCGGTGGCACAGTCGAAACGATAATTGGCGTTACGCGAGAATTACGATGGACCGAACAATAAACACGCCGTGCATCCACCGATATCCATTTTCAGCGTCGTAACGTTATTAAACGGCTCCACGCAACGGTGTTACTTAACAGTGGTTAGTCAATAATTCGGAGGAGATCATTAGGCGGCAATTATATGGTCGAGCGACTCCGGAGAATAGTCGCTGCTCGGTGGGATCGAACGGTGCACCCCAGTCCTTGTAATGTTAACAATTAACCCCATCCGAACCCTGACGCGGCAATTTAGACAGTAAAAAGCATTTAATACGATTCGATTCTTCTTAAGGGAGCAACTACAGAGCCCTGGACGATGAAATTCAACGAAAGACGATGCTACAAAAATTAAAACGGAATTATCGCGATACGAGCCGTAATTTAGCAGCGCGAAACTGGCACGGTTAATTCGTTATCGGTGTTATTTGCGCGACGGAAACTGAATTATAGAAGAATTCTGACGCTGAGGAGAGTTCGAGAGAGCGCCGGGACCCTTGAACGCGAGCTGCGTGCGATTCTTTTGCACGCTAATTATAGACTGCCACCATTCGCGTGCATGATTATACCTTATTAGCCGACGGGAATTAAAACTCGTCGTGGTGGGGCTCGTGTTCTTGCGTTCCAATGGCGCTGGTACAATAGTCGATGACGGATCTAGATTAATCGAGACCCGAAGTTAGTCGGTTCAATATATTTGTGGATCCGGTAATACTCGTTTCTTTTTATCGCTGCAGATGCTTGACAAAAATTGGTCAATTTGGCAGAGTTCGGATAGCCAATGGAATAGCTTGAAAAAATTGATACAATTTTACAAATATTAACGACACCTATTCCCCTCGCTAATCCGAATGGTCCCATAGTTTCCGATTTAGCAAATACAGTGACGCTATTTTTTGTGTTTTAAATCAGCAATTGGAACGATTCGAGGCAATCCTTTTAACCATTCATTCGTATTAATCGCGCAGCGAATAGTTCATTTGATACACCGCGTAAAACATGCGAGTATTCGTAGTTATGGGAATGAATTATGAAATACCTACGCACGAATACACGTAGAGAACGAATGCGTAAAATCGATAACCGTGGCAAGCGAAACTACGATAATGTAAGAGAGATATCTAATTATGATGTCAGGATCTAATTATGTAACGCGACAACTACTCGACGTGTTCTCGAATAATGGAACACTAATTAAGGAGCTAATCAGTATCATTGAAAAGCGTCAAGTTACTCCGCGCATCAATGCCCGTGCTGCTTCGTCTCGATTCCGCGTAAAATTTATATCGAGGAAACTTAACCAAAAAGATAAAGTTACTGTAATCGATGCTTTCTACAATGTTTACATTTTTCGCTGTATGTTTTTCGTTGAAAACATCCGTGATGTATCTCGCGTGAAAATGCAAGTAAATGGTTTTTTAAAACCTTCGTGGAAGGTTTGGAAGCGGGAAATCGAAGAAGCCTTTTGAAAAAGTCTTCACCTTTTCTCTTAAAGTGAGTAAGCAACCCCTTAATGGATTCGCCCCTCGACGAAGCTGACAAACAAAAAAAAACGTGCCAACATTCGATTGCTGTGGATTTCTTTATTTACTCCCTTTAAAGGACGGCCCGGTGGAAGGACGCACGCGGATCGACTGCTTCATCGTGCTAATATAAAAGGAGCGGCAAGTTTTACGGAAATGGCTTCTTCTACTTTCCCATCTCTCCTGTCCTTAGCCTTTCCACGTGGAACAGGACCGACAGGCAACGGCGGGGAACAATGAACAGGTATGGCAGGGGCTAACAAGTGTCCTGGGAATACCTATTGTTTTTCCCTGGCTGCTACAACCGCCGGCAGCATTAATGCCCCTCATAATAGCAGGAGAAAGGGGGTACGTAATGCGAGCTCGGGCTGCAGACGTCTCTGCGTAATCCTCAGACGGTACGCGTGTGTATGTATGCGTCCTGTGTGTGAGGAACGGAAGCGTATTGCGGCTTTCTTTATGAATTTCACCGCCCGCGAGGCTAATTTCGGGAAATTGGTCGCTCGAAGCAATGGAACACCGCGGGTGCAAATTAAGTAATGAAACTAGTTTTCCTTGAACCGAAGACGAACGTCGTTACAGTAATCGCGAACTCAAAGGAGAACAGATAATGGAGTCAGTAATGTCTCCGATAATGATCACTCCGAAAATTGTTGCTACT